>NC_047668.1:31237162-31364662 GCF_011762505.2 Arvicanthis niloticus
CTGCTCCTGCTGTTAGGGGTCCCACATGAAGACTAACCCAGCTGCACATCTGTTACATATGTAGAGAGAGCCTAGTTCCATCCCACACATGTACTCTGGTGTGTAGTTCAGTTTCTATGAGATTGCTGTAAGGTCACGGATTTAACAATGCAAGCCGAATGCCTTGACTGTCAATGTAGTCAACTGTAGCCGATAACCACAGGGTAATGAAATTTCCTCCTAGCTCCATCAAAAGAAACCCCAGAATATATTAGAAAATCACTGGGTTGTTTCTTTTACAAGCAAAGAATAGGAAGTGTGGCTCTGGTTCGGCGTGGTGCAGTCCAATTTGCTTCATGCACAGTGAAAGATGATTTATAACCTAAGCATGAAATGTGGCTGTTGCCACATGAGTAAACGGGTGGAAGAAACTACTCAGTCTTAAAATGTTTCCACTCATGAGGACTTTAAAATGTGCATATACTATATATGGATAATTTATGCTTTTTGGAAAGAAAAGAAAGGACAAAGACAATAAGGGTTTAATTAGTTTGCGGGTTGCATAATATCTAGCAACTAAAACCTCTTGCAAAAAGATGACTTCCTAATGGCATCCTTACATAACACATGGAAAGGAAAGAGGAAAGACTGAGAATCACTACCCATGGTCTGTACACAGATAGACAAGGACCTTCCTGATTTGTTTCTTATCACATGGAACATTTAAGATTCCAAGTGGTCTAATTAAGGCACTTAATATTATACTCCAAGCCTCAGAGCCTCTTGGATTCCTTTAAAAATCTTGAAGATTAATTTAAAAGTCTCCCTGGTACTTAAACATATTAAGAAACGGAAAAGTGAACTAAGCTTCCTAATGAACAAAAGAAATGGCTCTCATAACCCAAAGATGCATGAAGAAATAATGAGAAATGGAGGTGTGTTTGGTAGTGGTACCATCACACTGCACAGTGACGGACTCACTCTCTCAGCGAATTACAAGTGAAACCTGGCACACACACACAAAAGAAAACAACAACAAATACAAGGGAAAAAACCATGTTCTGAAGAAACAGATTTGGAATCAGAATCTATGAATTGAGAATCATAACTTCAAAGCCAGAAACCATATCATACAAGGAAATGAAGCCACAAGCCGGCATTATCACAAGCCAGCATTATCAAAAGCAGCACATTTCATCTACAAAGCCTGCAGATATTGCAGTCATCTGACACCAAAAATACAGGAAGTTTATAGAAATAGCATCTGAAAGAGGAAAAACAATCATGTGGTCCATGTGGTTCTCACAATGAAATAAGGAGTTTCTAGAAAAAAAAATGGATATCTGAGTGTGTGTGTGTGTGTGGGTGTGTATGAATGTGTGTGTATGTGTGTGTATGTGTGAATACATCATAATAAAGATAATATAAAAACCAAAGAAAATAGGGGATTAAAATAAAAACCGCTAATATATATTTTTTTCTGTGCTATTGGAATTCTAAGAAGACAATGGAAGTTGGTATTCAACAAGGTGACAGCTGAAACTTGGGGAGAATTGCGGTAAGAGTTCTAAATTAAGCAGTGAATTCTGAACTACATACATAATGTATAGAAAACCAGATAAGGAAAAAACTTGAGTTTAGCCCAAAATGGAATAATATTTACCAATGAAAAGTGAACAAGTCACAGAATGGATCTTAAATACAAAAAAAAAAAAAAAAGCCAAGCTAAGTATATTTCCAGGTATCTACACAAAACAAACAAAATAAAACTAAACAATAACAATGCCAAAGTAATTAGGCCAAGTAAAGAAAGCCAGAGGCATAAAACTATTCAGCTGACTTGTGAGTAGTATAAACATCCTGTTTGTTGCCACACTCCTCACAATATCTAGGTAATGAATCCTGGCTCAATGCCCACCAACTGGTGATCACATACAAAATATGTGGTGCATATGCTCATGGAAATACAGTGAACTAAAGAACAAATGAAAACCCCTGTCCTGAAAAATCAAAACAGAAAAAGAAATCATCAGACAAAAATATCACAAAAGTAATCAAAAATTTAAATGACATAATTATGTGCCTTAATCTAATAGACAGATGAAATCCATTGAAACTAATCAATTTTAATACAGAAGTGAAAAGTAAAAGTTGCTGTATGACAAACTTCAAAATGCCTCAAAGAACGAGCATGACGCAGTTCATACTGATATTAGTAAATATGCAGAAATCATTAGAAAATCTTCTTTATTGACTTGGAAGTTAAAAATAGAGATAAAAAAATCATACTGGAGACTGAAAATATTTAAAACTTAAATTCAAAGAAATCAATAAGCATGAGAACAGAAATGAGTTAAGCCAAGGAGACAACACAAATCAATGTCCAAACACGGCTATTTTCAAAACCTCTTATAAGACTGACGAAGAAAATAAAGTAAAATTCATGAACATTAGAAATGGATATAATTTTAAAAAGTAGAATTAATTCACGGAGGAGTACAAAGTACCTAAACACTAACAATATGGTAAAAATGGTACTTAGTAGCAATACATGGAAAATACTTTCTTTAAAAAAAAAAAAAAAAAAGAATAAGAAAAAACTGAATGCCTGGCGTAGCCCACGGAGCTAGCAAAGGCTTGGCGGCGCTCATGCCGTGCCACGTGGGCTCTAGGTTATTTGAATGTACACAATGCGTGGGGACCACACAGTGTTCACCTTTGCACCTTCACAGGGATGCAGCCAGCAGCCACGTTCTCTAAAAGCTTGTTAACTGGAACACTGCCGTTCTTGGACTTTTGTCTATGCAAAGTAAACCTCGCTGATTGTGCATGATTACCAGTGCCTCGGGTCTGATGATATGACAGTTTATACCCTTTGGAAACTGACTGGCTTCATTCTCTAAAACAGTGATAGCAACCTCCTTCTCAAGAGAACAGATTGGGGAAACACATCTGTGTGTGTGGTCAGTACTGGTTCCTTGGGAAAAAGCTGCATTAAACAATGAAGTTCTGTATCTAGTACTTAGGAGTCTATTAAAGAAATCACATATAAGCACATCTGGTAAATTTTAGAATAGTTAAATGATAAGTTATTCTGATCTTTTCTTCTCTTTCACTACATACCACTGCCTGTCTAGCCCCCAAAACATAAAACCCCTGAATAAGAAAGAAGAAAAGGGAACAAGAATCAGAAAGATAGATTTAATGTACTAAAGAAAAGTAATTCAATAGAGTATTCATTCTTCATTTGTACTTAGTACTCTAAGGAATCAGAAATTACAGATTGAAGGGAATGGATCATGTTCTGTTTGGCACAATACCATGTTGAGCACCCATGACACACAAGACACAGTGGTGGGAGCTAGAGAGATGAAGAAAGCCCGAGACATTCTCTGGGGATGTTTTGCATTTAGAAGAAAACAGACGTTGGTGTGTTCCTCGAAAGGTATTTCAAGTATGTAAAAGTGGTGAGCTAAAGTGGTGGACCAGTGGTTAGAACGTTTGCCAGGTAAATATGAGGACCAGAATTCAGATCCCCAGAACCCACATACATGCCAGGTAGTAATGGCTGCCTAAGTATAATCACAGCACTCAGAAAGCAGCAAAAGAAACCCTGGAGAGAGCTGGTGGGCCAAACTGACTTAACTCATGCAACTGAGAGACTGTGTCTCAATTAAGGTGGAGAGCAATAGAAGTCTCCTGATGGCAACCTTGAGCCTCCTCATTGATGTGCAGACATGCACGTGTGCACCCCACACATGAATACCCATGCACTTGTTAACATGCATATCCATATGCATGCATACCATATACACAATAAAGGAGACTATGTCTATGAATGTTACACATATAGAACTACACAAAAGATGAATTTCCCTCAAATATTATAAATCTACCTCTGATTCCTGATTGAAAAAGAAATAAACCACAGTGAGAAAAGGATTGAACTCCACTTCCAATAATTATTTAATCTTCTGCAGTGCTGCAGAGTGCACCCTGGACTTCCCACTGACAGGGCAAGTGCTCTTCTACCTAGCTACATCCTCAGCTTTCATGATGCTTTGTATTCTGAGACAGGGTCCCTGTAAGCTCCGCGGGCTTCCCTTGAACTTTAAAAGCAGTCTAATATTTCTTGGTTTCATGCATGCTTCAACACATAGAGGTCAGAGGACAAGTGTCAGGAGTTGGTTCTTCCCTCACACTGTGTGTGTTTGAGGAACTGATCTCAGGTCATCAAGCTTGGCAGCTTTGCCTTTGTGACTCCCTAGCCTTGAACATCATCAGTCTTCCTGCCTCAGCCTCATGAGAAGCTGGAACTTAAGATCTGCCCTACCAAATCTGTCCATAGTAATAATTTTAGCAATAATAATTAATAATAATAATAATAATAGGCTGAAGAGACAGCTCAGGGGTTAAAAGCACTTCCTGCTTTTGCAGAAACTGTAATTCATGTGGTAGTTCACTATTTATAACTGTAGTTTCAGGGAATCTGCCACCCGTTTCTGCCCTCTGACACATTCATATATTCAGGTAAAACAAGCAAATAATTTTTTAAGCAATGAAAACATAACATTAAGTGTAAAAATATAGCTATGTTCATTTTTAAAGACAAAAAAAACACATGCTTTTTTTTTTTAAAAAAAGTAAAATACTTTTTTATCAACAAATTTCAAGTTCAGCCACACATTCTGGCTTGGTAACCTGGCCAGAAGTTCACAGTACAAGCTGTGACCAAGAGCTGTAATGCTCTCTAGAAAAAACAAATGATGCGGGCTGGGGACTTGACAATGGAATTTTAACAACTTGGTTGTGCTAAGTCTAAAGGAATGATATTGACACTGTCTTGAGATTTGCTGTGCACTGGGTTCACCTTGGGCTCTTAGCGATGCTGCTCTCTTTCCATCTGACAGTGTAAACTTGGGACTGGGATTCAGTTTATGGGAAATCCATTGAGCATTTTTGCACTGATGTCCATAAGTGAAATTGTTCTGAAGTTCTCTTTGTTGTGTCTCTGAGTGGTTTAAATGTCAGAATAACTGTGACTTTATAAAAAGAATTAGGTAGTATTAATGATTGCTTCTATTTTCTTAGGGGTTATGAGGCTGTTTAGATAGTTACAAACGTAAAGGAATAGAGACTCAAGCTAAAAAGGATCAGTAAGGACAATGGCGTTTTCATTATGGTGTTAGCTGGCCATGCAATAAAGCATTTAATATAGAGATGAACACAAAGAATCTCCCCCCAATATGTGCCAGGAGAGACAAAATTAAGCATTAAGCAGCTCTGTATTACTTTCAATCTTCTAATTTTTCTTTATAGTACTGGACAATGAGACTATTTTTTCCAACTCCAGGACACTGCATGTTACTTAATTGTCAGTTCCAGGAAGAGGGAACGTCAAGCTAACTTGTGTACACTTTGTTCACTTCGATCAAATCAAAGAGAGGTCATGAGAGGTAAGCAGAGCCAAGCCAGAGTGGCTGTGCTTCACTAGGTTCTCTGTTTCTTAATTGGTTTGGAATCTTGTGGTTCCTTTAAAATATGGAGGAAAATATCTATTGGGTGGTGAGTAACTAGGCCATAGCTACAGGAACAAACAAAACAACAATAAGCTTAGAGCAAAATAAATAAATAAATAAATAAACCACACAAACACTCAGTCTCTGAAAAAGTAATCAAGCCAAAAATGCCATCTAACTATTACAAAATGGTTGGGCACACACTGAAAGTCAGATATGCTCACAAGTTCAGCAAGCCCCAAGTATGCTATGTCATAAGAAAAGACGTATCACCTTGTTAAGTCATTTCTAAAGCAGGAGAAAAGAAGAGAGGGAGAGAGAGAGACAGAGAGAGAGAGAGAGAAACAGGGAGAGACAGAGAAGAGAGGGGTGGAAAGGGAGAGGAAGGAGAAGGGAGGAAGGGAAAGACAGAAAGGAGAGAGGGATGAAAAGAAAAATGGGGAAGGGAATAGGTAGGGGAGAGGCTGTGAGGGGGCAGGAGGAGGGTGATCTGGATGTAAAAATGAATGAATGAATGAATGAATGAATGAATGAATGAGAAAGAAAAGGAAAAATGGGAGAGGGAAGGATGAGAGGAAGAAAAATGAAAAAAAGGAAACGGGTGAGAGAAAAGAAGAAAGGAAACAAAACCACTACAAACACAAAAATACAATAAAAAACATTGAATTTTCAAGTCACTTAATGTGAAATTTTCAAAAAAAAACCCATATCCCACCAAATAAATAGTTCCACATACCCTCAGAAATGGGCCACAATTCCCACATACTTAAAAGCATCCTCAGTTAATCCATCAGTAGCAACACTACCAGCCATTTTATATTAAAATTTGTTTGTGCTGCTATTGTGTGGACCCCGGATCCCGCCTGAGATATTCTGGAGGCTCCATGGTTCCCACAGCCAGCATTAGGTAGGAAGACCCACATACTGCCCTGAGCCCATAGCTGGGTGCTGTGAGTGCTCAGATTCCAGCAGATACCACCGCCCCTCCTTGCCCCTGAGGACAAGCACTCCCCTTCCGCCCCTCTCCCAGATCTGAGGCCTGGACCAGACCCCTGCTGGGTCTGCTGTTGTGTGGACCCCAGATTCCACCTGAGACATACTGGAAGGTACACACAACCCAGAGCCACAAAGGAACAACTGAACTCAGAGCATCAGACAACATATCCTGAGATATTCTAGAGGAGACACTGCACCCAGAACAGCAGACACCTAGCTTGACTGCTACATTGGAGGCACCATATCCTGAGGCATCCTAGAGGTACCACTATAATCAGTGCAGCTGGAAAAGATCACAGAGACATCTGGACCCCTAGAAGATCAAACACAAGCAAGATAACTGGAAAGGCAGGCTTCAGTCAGAGACAGCAAGTACAGGTAGCACTAGAGTTAACCAGATGGCAAAAGGCAAGGACAAGAACATAAGCAACAGAAACCAAAGTTACATGGCATCATCAGAACCCAGTTCCCCCATCAGAGCAAGCCCTGAACACCCCATCACACTAGAAAAGCAGGATTCAGAATTAAAATCACTTCTCATGATGATGATAGAGAACTTTAAGAAAGACATAAATAACACTCTCAAAGAACTTAAGGAGAACACTGGTAGACAGATAGAAACCCTTAAAGAGGAAACACAAAAATCCCTTAAGGAATTGCAAGAAAATGCAACCAAACGGGAGAAGGAATTAAACAACACCATGCAGGATCTAAAAATGGAAGTAGAAACAATAAAGAAATCACAAAGGGAGACCACCCTGGAGATAGAAAACCTAAAAAAAAACGATCAGGAGTCATAGACACAAGTATCACCAACAGAATACAAGAGATGGAAGAGAGAATCTCATGTGCAGAAGATACCATGGAAAACATTGACACAACTGTCAAAGAAAATGCAAAATACAAAAAGCTACTAACCCAAAATATACAAGAAATCCAAGACACAATGAGAAGGCCAAACCTAAGGATAATAGGTATAGATGAGGGGGAAGACTCCCAACTTAAAGGACCAATAAATATCCTCAACAAAATTATAGAGGAAAACTTTCCTAACCTAAAGAAAGAGATGTCCATAAATATACAAGAAGCCTACAGAACTCCAAATAGTTTAGACCAGAAAAGAAATACTTCCCGCCACATAATAGTCAAAACATCAAATGTACAAAACAAAGAAAAAATACTAAAAGCAGTAAGGGAAAAAGGCAAAGTAACATATAAAGGCAGACCTATAAGAATTACACCAGACTTCTCAACAGAGACCATAAAAGCCAGAAGATTCTGGACCGATATCATACAGACCCTAAGAGAACACAAATGCCAGCCCAGACTACTATACCCAGCAAAACTGTCAATCATTATTGATGGAGAAACCAAAATATTCCATGACAAATCCAAATTTACACAGTATCTCAACACAAATCCAGCACTTCAAAGAATAATTGGTGGAAAACTCCAACACAAGGAGGGAAACTACAACCTAGAAAAAGCAAGAAAGTAATCTTCCAAAAACTGTAAAAGAAGGTAGCTACACAAACATATCTCCACTGCCAATAACAAAAATAACAGGAAACAACACTCATTTTTCCTTAATATCTCTTAATATCAATGGACTCAATTCTCCAATAAAAAGACATAGACTATCAGACTGGATACGTAAACAGGACCCAACATTTTGCTGCATTCAGGAAACGTACCTTTGTGAAAAAGACAGACACTACCTCAGAGTAAAAGGTTGGAAAACAATCTTCCAAGCAAATGGTCCCAAGAAACAAGTGGGAGTAGCGATTCTAATATCAAATAAAATAGTTTTTCAACCAGAAGTAATCAAAAAAGATAAAGAAGGACACTTCATATTCATCAAAGGAAAAATGTACCAAGAGGAACTCGAAATTCTCAACATCTATGCCCCAAATTCAAGGGCACCCACATACATAAAAGAAACTTTACTAAAGCTTAAAGCATACATTGGACCCTACACAATAATAGTGGGAGATTTCAACACCCCACTCTCAGCTATGGACAGATCATGGAAACAGAAACTAAACCGAGACACAATGAAACTAACAGAAGTTATGAACCAATTAGACTTAACTGACATCTATAGAACATTTCATCCTAAAACAAAAGAATATACCTTCTTCTCAGCACCTCATGGTACCTTCTCCAAAATAGACCATATAATTGGTCACAAAAGAGGCCTCAACAGATATAAAAAGATTGAAATAATCCCTAGTACCTTATCAGACCACCATGGACTAAGACTTGTCTTTGCCATAGACAAAAACAACAGAAAGCCCACATACACTTGGAAACTGAACAATGATCTACTCAATGAGAACTTGGTCAAGGAAGAAATAAAGAAAGAAATTAAAGACTTTTTAGAATTAAATGAAAATGAGGACACATCATATCAAATCTTGTGGGACTCACTGAAAGCAGTACTAAGAGGAAAAATCATAGCTCTAAGTGCTCACAAAAAAGAAATTGGAAAGAGCATACATTAACAACCTGACAGCAAACCTGAAAGTGTTAGAACAAAAAGAAGCTAATATACCCAAGAGGAGTAGATGGCAGGAAATAATCAAACTCAGGGCTGAAATCAACCAAGCTAAAACAAAAAGAACTATACAAAATATCAACAAAACCAGGAGCTGGTACTTTGAGAAAAACAACAAGATAGACAAACCCTTAGCCAGGCTAACCAAAGGGCGCAGAGACAGTATTCAAATTATTAAAATCAGAACTGAAAAGGGAGACATAACAACAGAAACAGAGGAAATTTAAAAAATCATCAGATCCTACTACAAAGGCCTATACTCAACAAAATTGGAAAATCTGGAGGAAATGGACAATTTTCTAGACAGATACCAAGTACCAAAGTTAAACGAGGAGCAGATAAACCATTTAAAAAGTCGCATAACTCCTAAAGAAATAGACGCAGTCATTAAAAATCTTCCCACCAAAAAATGTCCAGGGCCAGATGGTTTTAGTGGAGAATTCTTTCAGACCTTCAAGGAAGACCTAATACCAATCCTCTTCAAGCTATTCCATCGAATAGAAACAGAAGGAACAATACCCAATTTGTTCTATGAAGCTACAATTACACTCATACCTAAACCACAGAAAGACCCAACAAAGAAAGAGAACTACAGACCAATCTCTCTTATGAATATTGATGCAAAAAATACTCAATAAAATTCTCGCAAACCAAATCCAACAACACATCAAAACAATTATCCATCAAGATCAAGTAGGCTTTATCCCAGGAATGCAGGGATGGTTCAATATTCGGAAATCCATCAATGTAATCCACTACATAAATAAACTCAAAGAAAAAAACCAAATGGTCATCTCACTAGACGCTGAGAAAGCATTTGACAAAATTCAACATCCCTTCATGTTAAAAGTCTTGGAAAGATCAGGAATTCAAGGCCCATATCTAAACATAGTAAAAGCAATATACAGCAAGCCAGTAGCCAACATCAAACTAAATGGAGAGAAACTTGAAGCAATCCCACTAAGATCAGGGACTAGGCAAGGCTGCCCACTCTCACCTTACCTATTCAATATAGTACTGGAAGTCTTAGCTAGAGCAATTAGACAACAAAAGGAAGTCAAAGGGATACAGATAGGAAAGAAGAAGTCAAAATTTCACTATTTGCAGATGATATGATAGTATACTTAAGTGAACCTAAAACTTTTACCAGAACACTCCTAAACCTGATAAACAACTTTAGCAATGTGGCTGGATATAAAATCAACTCAAACAAATCAGTAGCCTTCCTCTATTCAAATGAAAAACAGGCTGAGAAAGAAATTAGGGAAATGACACCCTTCACAATAGCCACAAATAAAATAAAATATCTTGGAGTGAATCTAACCAAGCAAGTGAAAGATCTGTATGACAAGAACTTCAAGTCTCTGAAGAAAGAAATTGAAGAAGATCTCAGAAGATGGAAAGATCTCCCATGCTCCTGGATTGGCAGGATTAACTTAGTAAAAATGGCTATCCTGCCAAAAGCAATCTACAGATTCAATGCAATACCCATCAAAATTCCAAATCAATTCTTCATAGAGATAGAAAGAACAAGAAGCTCTGAGTTCATTTGTTCCTCTGTGGCTCTGGATTGAGTGGACCTTCCACTATGTCTCAGATGGAATCCGGGGTCCACACAACAGCAGACCTGGCAGAGGTCTGGTTCAGGCCTCAGACCCTGGAGATGGGCAGAAGGGGGGTGCTAGCCGGCAGGGGCGGGGGGGGGAGTATCTGCTGGAATCTGAGTACTCAGGGCACCCAGCTATGAGCTCAGGGCAGTATGTGGGTTTTCCTACCTAATGCTGGCTGTGGGAACCGTGGAGCCCGGAAGAGGGGCGAGCGGCAGAAGGGGAGTGCTAGCGCTGGCTGTGGGATCTGTGGAGCCCCCAGAATGTCTCTGGCAGGATCGGGGTGCACTCACCAACAGGCCCGGCAGAGGTCTGGTCCAGGCCTCAGACCAAAAGAGGGGCGAGCGGCGGAAGGGGAGTGCTAGCGCTGGCTGTGGGAACAGTGGAGCCCCCAGAATGTCTCCGGCAGGATCCGGGGTGCACTCACCAGCAGGCCAGGCAGAGGTTTATTTTATATTTTATTTACATTTAAGATGCCATCCTCTTTCCCCATTTCCCCTCCCTAGAAAGCCCTATCCCATTCCCCCTCCTCCTTTTTGCTTTTATACATTTTTTAAATGTTAATCAAAGGCTTTATAAGTTTGGTAATGCTCAATCAAAAGTGTAACCCAATACCCAACCTAGATATATAAACTATCTTTGCCTGGTGAAGACATGTGAACATCTGCCTCCATGCCCCCCCCCCTTTCTCTCTCTTTCTCTCTCTCATCACCTAGCTTCACCCTTCCTGTTAAAATAAAACTTTTCTCTCAAAATGCAATTAAAGCATGATCATTCCTAATTGTACCGGTGAGGTACAAGATAGTCCTAACACCCAGTCCATCATTTTGTTGACTAACCAGAACCTCTGTCATCTGTCCTAACTAAAGCACTTAGTTTTGAACCTGGCTTTTTTTTTTCTTGGCTTTAGAATGAATGTCAGCTGAAAACAGTCCACTCAGATCTGTTCTCTCAAAGTAAATAGCCAGGATTGGCTATGAAACTATAGGTCTTCACCCCGTCAGAAATCCAGAATGACTGAGTTAACTGAAGTTATGGGAAGCACTAAGCAGAGCTTCTAAAACTTAGCCAATTTATAGAGACCGCTGAACACCTGGAAAGCCCCTATACTACCAAACGTTGGAGCATCAAATCTTCAGCCTTCTGGCCCATAATCATATGACGGACATTAGTGATGCAGAATTATTAAGGGCTGATTACTTTGTCTAGGTAGATATAATCAGTCGACTATTCTGCAAGTGTGTCCTTTTCTGGACAGTAATTTGTCTGTAGATGACAAGAGGCAATTCTTGCCTAGTGGCTGTCACCGCACAACTGGAGTAACTCCAAGGATACTCGATTTCTTCTTAGAATCTATGACAGGAAACTGTCAGGAGCAGACAGGTCTCTAATCAAAATGAACATTAATATATAAATATTTGTAACATGAATTCTATGAACTTCTGACGTTTTGAAAACCAACTATCCATGTAAGGTAACCTGGACTGTTGTCTGTTAACTCCTCTCAGCTATTTCTAAATAAAATATGGAAAACACCCTAACAATAAACTCCAAGCCATGAATTTGCTATAGTCTCTTAACTCATAGGCTAACCGTCCCAAATCAGTTTTAAAAAGTTAAAGAAGGACTGGGTCTAAGCCTTGTATTCCTAAATGTGTTATACAGGCACAATGCCCATGAGAGTATCAATATTCATCTCACTTTTATATCAATAAGAAGCTCATACCAATGAAAACCTTAAATTTGAAATCAAAGTAAATTTTGTACCATTTATGAAATTATACCTTCATCTTGATATTAATTATACAGATTTCTACCAATAGGTTATGGCTATGCAATAAGTCCTAGCTAATCCTCCCTGTTCCAACAAAACCACTACTTTTCCCTGGAAAGACAGACAAATATTAACCACCTTAGTTCCCAAGCCCAGGGAATAGGGGCGCTGACTCTTCTTTAACTTCTTCAAGCTAATTAAGGGTGTTGGAATATTAGAAGAGGGGTGGGGGGAAGAGTAAGTTGATAAGCCTCTGACGCTTTGTCTTCACTGCATCCAGATGGAATTCCAGGACATTGGAGGTTTGGGCAGGTCTGTTCAGTATGCTTGATACCAAGGCTGATCATTCTGCAATATACAATTCTCAGAACAAGTTTTAGTATCAAGAAAAAAAATTTTTTTTCCTAGAGGGTTGACATTTTTTTAAGATGTTGGTTCTAGCAACTTTTCTTTTTTTTTTTCCCTTTTTAAAAATTGGTTGTAATATTTACATTTCAAATTTTATCCCCTTATCCCATCCCCCCACCTTGTGTTTCTATGAGGGTGTGATTTTCATTTTTTTTAATATGGCTTGTTCAGATTGAACAGAGAAAGGAAACAAAACAAAGCTATGTAAACATAAAGCCTGTTTGTTGGACATTCCCCAAACCCAGCTGTAAGCAGCCACTCTTTGTTCGAATCCTTACAGCCATCCACCCAGTCATGTGACAGCAGCATGACCAACTTTGTCCATCAGTGCTCCTTGAATGGAAATGTACTAAATGTCCTAAATATATATATACTAGCCACACATCTTTCAATGACAATAAATTGATCAAGTAGAAAATGCGGAAAAGTGGACATTCAGGCTGTCTCCGTGACTTTAATTGAAGCATTATCTACTTCTTTGAATTAAACTGTCAGTTTAATTCAAGCTTGCTGAGCTGTTTATCATCCACAAGAAATCTAGTAGGTGCTGGAGATCTGTTAGATTACATTTCTACAGCTCTTTGTGTGTGTGTGTGTGTGTGTGTGTGTGTGTGTGTGTGTGTGTGTTTAATTTCTTTTCTCCCTCCTTATTTCAAGGTACACACAGCTCTGTGAATTGTGACTCTTATCAGGATGAGGTTTGGGCTATCTTCTGTCTTGCCTTTCATGTGGTTTACTTTTTGTTGTGGAATCTTTTTTAATGTCAGATGTTGCTAGGTCACTATTTTCCTGGCTTTAATTTAGTTATGGTAAAAGCAAAAGTATATCTAAGTGGTTTAGTCTCAACTAGTATTGCTATTCTTCCAAAATAACTATGCCCTACTTTTGTGTCAAGAGATATATAATGTGACTTTCCAGACCTGCACAGAGATACAGATGATCCCAGAATTAGTTGTGTATAAATTATACTGTCCATCACCATAAACACATGGAATGTACATAATAAGTAATGAAATACTGTTTAAAAAATAACTTTCTCTGAATGATTCAGAGAGATAGATGATTCACACAGAAACAGACAAAAAGAGGTTTCTCTGTAGAATTCCTTATATATCTAACTAACATGGGGAAGTACGTGCCTTTAATCTCCAGGAAATCCCTGATGCTGTGAGGAGAACACAGCAATCAGTTTCTGATTAATGATCTGGGTATGACAGTGTGAATTGCTTTAAATTACAGCTTACGAACAGGATGACCAAACTTTGAGAAGATAAGTTGAATGCTGATTTTAAAAGGCCTTTTATGTTTAATTTAATTTGAAACGCCTTTTGGTTTGAAGATTTTTGTTATCTGATTTTATGTATTTTGGCTGAGGGATACTGCCAGGGTTACTGCTTTGGGTAAAAATAAAAAATAATAATGGACCACTGTTCAAAGTACTGAGATTCAGAACAATTTTCTTTTGTTCAAAGCTAATTTTTGGAGATTTCTATAAGATTCCATCCAATTTTATGGCCACATTAAAGTCCCAGAAGACTCCCCATATTGTTCAGTGCTGCTGGAGTTCTGCTTTCAGAAGTGCCCACTGCGTTGGAGACAGTGGTTGGGGGCAGCTTGAGAACTAAGCTGCTTTTGCTAAGGTCAGGAGAGGCTGGGGGAGAATTCAGCGGATGGGGCCAGCATCCCGCTTTACAGTGAATCTTTTCTTCAGTTGAAACTGTGGACTGTAATCGATGGTTTGGAAGGAATGAGGTCGGTGTATCTCGGAGAAGAAGTTCCGCGATACTTTTATTACACAAAAAGCTTTTGAAAGAGGAAGTGGGCCTTTAAGTGGCACGGCCTCTTGCAGAGATTTCTCTCATTTCCAGTAAGAAGTCCGCAGCAATGGACAATGCTTCAAAGTGAACAATCACAGTATTTCAACACACCCGTGGTCCAGTGGGGAGGATGATGGAATGACGATGAAAGCCTGTGCTATTCTGACCTTTCCCATGACCGTAACTGATGGATGCGGCCCCAGAACCCTTGCCAGGCTGCTGATATATTTAGAAATGTGCCTGTGACTCACTGTGCACACAATCTGGCAATGAATAAGGGGCAGTGGCTATGAAGGCCAATTCACTGCCCAAGGGTGTGGCTTTTCCATGTGCAGCACCTTCTGCAGGATGCACATAAGCCAAGAACTATTCATTAAAATAAATATCAGCATGGTTAAGATCAAAATGTTTTAATATCCATTTTGATATTAATAAAAGTGAAAATGCTTTAAAAGAAAAAAAGGAGGCTTATTCTGGAGTTAGTGAGATGACTCAGCAGTTAAGAGCACTGGTTGTGCTTTCAGAGGACCTAGGTCTGGTTGCCAACACCCATATGATAGCTTACAACCATCCATAAGTCCAGTTCGTAGGGATTTGTTGCTTTCTTCTGACTTCTAAAGGCACCAGGCCCACACATACTACATTTGCATCCATGCAGACAAAATACTCATCTGTGTAAAATAAATCTAATTTTTTAAAAATATTTAGTCAAAAGTTGATGGTGACTTCTACAAGATACCTAGGATATGTAAATGTAGAGGAATGTCACTTCTCCCCTAGCAATCAAGACAAGCTACATATTCTATGAGTCTTGATTTTTACTGAATATAGGGGATTAGAGGAAAGTTATACAACTAACTTAATGCCCAGGAAGACAGTTGTTTTAAAGGAATAAACCAGTGTGTGTATGATTTTCTTAGTAAGTACAGAGAGGCCAGGATTGCCATGCATGTTAATAAGGAAAATTTAATTTAAAAATGTATCAAGTATTTTAGTCAAAGAATGTACCACAATAGGAATACAGAAGCCCCAATTTCATTGTTTGAAAGAGTATCCCCCAAAAGTCTTACTGGGAGATGGTAAAAGTTTTAAGAGATGAGTCCTAGAGTAGAGTTTCATGTTTTTGGAATGGGCCCACCTAGTCATGGGGTGAACAGTCTTCCTCAACTGTGCATGCCTGCCAGCATGAGTTGACTAACCACAGGGAAACATAATAAAGCTAACTGCCAATAAACTAAAAGCTGCAGCTAATGTAACCCTCTCCTCTTTTTAAGTTGATTTTCTCAGTTACAGTAACGCAAAGCTGGTCCAATCCTGGGAACTGTAGATGAAAATGAGATTTGTGCCATGTCAGTCATCTGTTTTCAGGATTCTAATAATCTAGAAGACCTCTCCCTATTAGGACAGCAAGAACTGAATAGCAAGCACCATGAGTCTACAGCTATGATAGTGGCAAGAACAGGGGAAACCTTCTCCTCTTTGCTGAACTGATCAGAGAAGGTTGAATAATGAGGCTGAAGCAAGACCAGAGTTGGCTTACAAGAGTAAAGCCATGAACAAAACCAAAAATGATCACAAATTTGAACCATAATTTAGTTTAAAATCAGTGTAACACATATTTTAAAGGTCTCAGACAGGAAACTTGTAAACTGCATAAGCATATGAATTTCAGAAAAGAAATTGAAAACAGTAAGAGTCGGATGAAAGTACAAGAAACAAAGATGAAAATGCAGAGAAGACTCATCCCTCCAGGAGATACAATACTGTTGAAAATAAGATCAATGCGCTTGACAGCACATCCTAAGGTTACCTGGGGAGAAACACAAAGGAGAGAATAAACAAGAAGGAAACATCCAACAATGTGAAATTCAAGTGCTAGATGTGGCTACGTTGGGGGTGATGGAATATGTTAACAGTGATTGGGCTGTAAATACTTCTTTTTCCTTATTTGGAATAGATGCCTTTATAAAAAAGCCTAATTGAAGGAGACCACTCACCTTTCTACTTTCCACCATGGGAAGATGGAGCTATGGTTGCCTCTAGACCTTGCAGCAGCCTCACAAATCAAACCAAACATTTGGATCTTCATCTTGGATTTCTAGCCCCAATTACATCGACATCAAAAGATTAGTTCATGCTGATTACAAATTAGCCAGTCTGTGGTCTTATGCTATGGCAATAGTAATACAGATAGGTAGGTGAAGATGAGGGCTATGTGACATAGAACTGTTGACTTCAGTCTTGCTTTCAGCTCATTTTTTCTTTGGCGAGGAGCAGCGGGTTATACTATTCTTCCTCTCCTTTAGAATTCGTGAGAATGGGAATGCTTCCTCTGAGCCATTGTATGTAAAACAATGTAAAACTTCTTGGTAGTAGCATTAGTAGTTTAGAGGCTGCCGTTAGTCTCAGAAGATACTTCAGATTTGTAACAGTGCTGTCATTATTGAAAATACAGAACTTCTGTAGCTCATCTGAATGTCTGCTTCAGTAAGAGATGGCCATGAGCCTTTGAAGGCCAAGGGGAAGAAAGTGATGGTTTGGATATTCAAGGACTCCTCTAGGTTCTTGTATCCTAATACATAGTCCTAATCCTTTTACATATTTGGAAATTAAACTGCAGGCTTATATATGTTCTTAATAGAGAAGAGTGATGAGAAAATTAGAAGCTATTTTTATTTAAAGTAAAAACATCACATCAAGATTTTTGGAAAAAAAATAGTCAATGGGAGGAAATCTCTGCATTAGTATCTGTATCATGAAAAAAAAAAAAAAGCTCAAAATAATTACCTAAACTTCTTCCTTAAGAAACCTTAAAAAGGGACTGAATAAAACTCAAAGCAAGCAAACCAGAGGAAGGAAACCTTAAGGAAGAGAAGAATAAATAAAACTGAAAAAAAAAAAAAAAAGACAGCAGATATCAGTAAGACAAAAGCCATGCTTTAAGGGATCAGCCAGAGAAACAAGCTCCTAAATTATAAGAAAAAGAAAGGGTGGGGCTGAGAAGTAGAGGCCAGGAAAAGAAGATATAATTATACAGGTCAGTGGACAACTCAGACACAACAGACAATGTCTTAAAGGAGTGCTACCGGAGCACGCTAAGGAAGAAACAAACATTGTTAAGCAGCTATAAACCTTGTAAAGAAAATGGATTTGTAGCTAAGACTTAGCAAGGAAAATACCAGGACCAGAAGGATATACTAGCTTATTTTATCTAAATCTTGCTATAATGTGAACTATAGACAAAAACTTCAGAAAGACGCACACTCTGATTTTGTTTTTAAGGCCAGACCTATTGTGACCATAAACTGCGTGAGGGAATACATAACCATCCCAGACTTAATATACAGACAAAATTCCTCAAGATACTTGACAAATTGGATCCAGCAAACTACAAACACCAGGAAAAGAAGAAGTTAAAATGGAAATATAGAATTAATTCATCATTAGCAAGTTAACATATGCAATTTAAAAAAAAAAAAAAACAGTGGAGCAGACTTAAGAAATGCAAACCGATGCAGTCACTTGGGAAAGCACGTAGCAGTTTCTTATGAGTAAACATGTACTGACCACACAGCACAAAACCCTCTTCCTTAACTTTGACCAAGAGAAAAATGAAATTGATGTGTTCACGGAACTGTCTGTAGTGGTTTTACTCATAAACTCTAAGGATGGGTAACAATGTGAGTGTCTTCCAGCTGGTAAATTCCTAAGCTCTGGGCAGTACTAGAGGCTTGGCTGGGATCCTGGACTGCATGTGGGGAAAAGGCACTGAGCCACAGTGTGCATTCCTCATTTTCGGCTTCCTTACAAGGTAGAGATGAGGTGACCTACTCCACGTTCTTGCCTATTTGGCTTGTCAGCCATGATGGACAGTGCCTGTGGCATGAGCTTGAACCAGAGTAAACCTTTTTTCCTTTAGATCACTTCTCTCAAAGAGTATTTTAGTATAGAAATGGGAAAAGAATCTAAGACATCCATCAGCTTGAATCTGGTTTTCTATTCACCAATCAATGGTAGCCCCCATCTGTTATTAGCATAATCAATAGGTATCTTTAGACACCATGGACACCTTCTTTTAACATCGCTGTTCCTAAGCCCTGAATTCCATAAAGACACTGCTTCCTCTACAGTCTTCTTGTACAATTCTTGTTTTCTCTCTCAAGCTCCTATGTCAACAGGCTAGCAGGTAGAGTGAGTGCCCTTGCTTCTTAATTGTTCTTGACTCAACAACATCTTCCAGAAATGTAAAATCCACACATAACATTTGAGTATCCCATCCCTTCCAAATTCAGTCACCTACAGAGATCCTTCTATCTGCACCCTACACTATCATGCCCTCTGCCAGCTCCCTAAATGAACAACACATGCAAGCACACTCCTATTTTAAACCAGCCCCCAATTTGTCAGCTAGGTCTCTGCCTTAACCTGCAGTGAAGGGATACCACTCCCATAGTTGGGTGTTAGAATAAATCATGAACCATCTGCACTTAATCAAGTTTCAATTTCCCTTGTGTCCTGGCTAGTTTATGTCAACTTGACACAAGCTAGAGTGATCAGAGAGGAGGGGTCCTCCACTAAAAAAAATGTCTTCATAACATTGGGCTGTAGGTAGGCAAACCTGTAGGGCATTTTCTTAATTGGTGATAGATATGGAAGGGCCCAGCCCATTGTAACTGGGGCCAGCCCTGGGCTGGCAGTATTGAGTTTTTAAGAAAGCAAGATGAATGAGTCATGGAGAATAAGCTAATAAGCAACACCCCATGGCCTCTGCATCAGCTTCTGTTTCCAGATTCCTGCCTTGTTTGAGTTCCTGTCTTGATTTCTTGTGATGATGAATAGTGATGTGGAAACATAAACAAAGTAAATCCTTTGTTCGCTAACAGTTTTTGGACATGGAGGACCAAAAGCAATTGTAATCTTAATTAACACAGAGAGTATCACACACTCATGCATGCCTTCCCTTTATCCAGACAATCTGTCTACAGTTTCCACTTCCATCCGTCTAGGTAAAGCAAACTTGAGCATTCTTGGCCTGGGATACTTGGCACCAGTACATATCTAATTGTCTGCCTACACTTAGGAATCCACTACAAAGGTCACAAGAAGCAACAGAGTCTGAAAAGTCCTATACTTGTTCCTGGGTGGCGGTTCTCCACAATAGTACTTTCTCATTCTCCCAATCCAGAGACTCTGCATCTCACCCACTTCATGGATCTCACTCTTTCTTGCTTGTTTCACTCTTAGCAAGCTGTCTTGTCATGACACGTTGCTGCTATCCACTCTTGACTAAACTCTTGGACAGTCATCAATACCTCTACAGTAGCAAAATCAAGTAAACGGCCTTCAAACTGAATCAAGGACCATCATGGCACATGAAGACAGGGAAAGGTTAGAGAAGAAAGCATGTTTAGCAAAAGAGGAGATATTACTGATTTCATCTCAGGTACATTTGTGAGAAGAAGGGCGCTAGGCGGTGGTATTGACTTGTGTCTGATACAAAGTAGACATTTGTGCTAAAAACATCAAATAACTCAACAGACATACTATTGATGCCCTGATTTTATGACCATCATCACACACATTACTACAATCCATAAATTCTTGCTCTGCTGGCCCTGGAAAGCCTGACCTGGCACACATGAAAACTCTAACCAATAGTCTGGCGGCGTTCTAACATGTGATTGATTACTGCTGGTTTCAACACTCATGGTTAGGAGAAAATATGGTAGAGATGAAGGAAAAGGCTCCTCTAAGGAACAAGCAACAACTTCAGAGGAGAGATAGACACAGATGAATGTATTCAAGCCACGTGTGGAGGCATATGACTGTGATCCCAGAACATGGGAGGCAAAAGCAGAAAGGCAGGAAGAGATTCAAGGTCAGCCTCTGCCACATCAAAAATTAAAGGCCAGCCTGGGATACATGAAACCTTGTCTTAAAATTTTTTTTAAAAAGGAAAGGATAGATAAATTCTAACATCTTCCAAAAAGTCAGGTGGATTAAAATAATGTTTTTGCGATTTAAAGGATTCTCTTTGGTTCTGGGAAGAGTATCCTATTAATATTTTTTTTACTTATTTTATTATTTCATTTAAAATATCTGATATTTTGTTTTCTAAAAGCTGTGTAATATATTGAACTTTTTTGAAGGTTTTACTTAACATGTTTTCTCCAGATTTCTAATATTTCAGTTAAAAATAAAAGTAACTATTTATAGGACAACTGATTCAAAATAGATTCTAAACTCACATGACTATGGCTAGCATAGTATGCCTATTCTAGCTTAAAAGCTTTCATTTGGTTGACTGAGATGTGCTGTGTTAACATGTTGGAGCTCAGATTTAACTCAATGCAACAGGACGCTCCTTGAAAGACACCAAGAGCTGTTCCATAAGGCAAGTCCCTCTTCCTTTTATTGCTCTCTACAACAGCCACTGCCGCTAGACCTCATAGTAACCAAGTCTCAAGCCCAAAGATGCTCAAACTATGTAGCATTTTGCACCCTCAATCTATGAGTAGCTGTAAGAAATGCTCATGTATATCCATTTATTTCAATTTATTTTTCAAATAAACCCTAACATACATCTGCCTGAAATTCACAAGTTGTACAGCACTGGACATTCCTAATTTCTTAGAGCACAAAGAATCCCAATGTGTGGCTGATGAGTCAGAAAATTAAATTTGGCTGACAGATTTGCTCTAAGCAGAGGGTAAAACATTTAGCATTATAAATCCTAACTTTTATGGAAAGGAGGTGTCACTTTGATTGCTAGTCTTCTTCATTACTTATGAGGAATCAAAGTTCATAAATACATTTTCTACATGGCTTACTAACCCCAGTTCTTAGTATTAAGGCTTTGGCAAACAGATAACAATATTTCCATGGACAAGCTGTGACTAAAAAAAAAAAAAAAAGCCTTTTGGGAAATGAATGCTTGGTAATTCTTGTGAACAGTCAGATTGACATCTCTCCTTGCTCACCCTGCCCTTCTTGAAGTGTATCAAAGTGTGTCTTTTTTGTTACTACCTCAGAAATTCAAATGGGAAGAGGAGTCACAAGACAGCTTTCCTATTGTGGTCATGTGAATAGAAGTCCTGGAGACTGAATAAGACACACTGTACATTCGGAGAAAGATGCACTCTCTTGCCTTCTGGCACAACTTGTTCAGTGACTAGATGAGACTGAGGTCTTGGGAACCCAGAGATGGTTATGTCTATTTTGGTAACGCTGACATGCTCCAAGTCTACAGCAAATAGGGAATCACCCTCTTTGTGTAAATGTTTGCTTTGTTGGAAATTCTCAAGCAGAAATTAATAGCAAACATGCACCAAAAGGAGTATTAAATCAAGCATGATAAACAACTCCTAGGCAATGTTTAGACTGGCCAAAGACACCCGATAATCATGCTTGATGATAGAACATTGCATCTAACATCTATACACTGGGACACAAAGCAAACTAGAATCATGTATCCCTGATGCACAGGTCTATCAGAGTAGGTAGATTAATGAGTAGATAAGTATCAAATCCCAATCGCATTTTTCTTTCTTTCTTTTTCTTTTGGTGGTGTAGACACTATTAATGAATCATGAATGTTTGATGTTCCTTTCCAGCCATTACAAAACACACTGGGAATTCACTTTGATCTCTTGTTTGAAGTCATATGCCAGTATTCTGGCCCCCTGTGACAACAACTATCTCAAACTCTGAGCTACTAAAGAACTAAACTTAATTATACAGAATTGGTGCCAAAAGATGTTTCAAAATGACACAGCAGTATGCTCAAGAAACCCGCAGGAGCAGAGCTTTATGCTTCTGGAGGTAAATCAGCAGCAGGCAGCCAGCTGGCCTGAGGGTCCACTGAAGCTACTTCACTATCCCACAATGCTGGACTGAAAGCCTCAAACACATTTGGCAACAAGGTGGACAATGTCCTGAAATGCAAATCGTTCTTTGAATAATGTCTTAGAATTGACATAAAACCAAATAAAGTATGTAGCTTTTTTAAAAAATTTTATTCCATTTCTGTTGTCTGATTCACAAGGGTTGTTAATTATTTAGCAAAAATCTAATGACAATTTCTTAATGTTTATTAATCAGAGATACTGAACTCCATTAACAGCTCAATAAACTTTCGTAAGGTTGAACAAGGTTAATCTCTCTACCTTAACACTGCTAACCAATCCCTGAAGAATAAATATTTGCTTTGAGTTTCTCTATGCCAAATTTTATGGCATCGTGTTGTCTAAATCTCCTTTTTAAAAATAAGGTATGCCTCAACGAGAAAGAGATAGCAGAATTTGATCTTATTAACCTTTCTACATACCGTAGACCTAGAACAAAGGGTCAATATATTCTGAACAACCTGTTTAGGGCATTTCTGACCTATACCTAACAGGAATGTCTTTGAAAATATTTATGTTAGTTCAAGCCACACTGGCATAGATTGTCTCAGATGCACCAGAACAACATGGGCTCTGTTGAGGAATTTTTATCTAGGGCATGAAACAGACAGAATATATGGTTTGAGTCCATGGATTGCTCCTTTACCCTAGTAATTCTCAAAAATATCCAGCCTACTTTCTTCTTGTGACCATACATTTCCTCATTCAGGTCTCCATCCTGACTTTCCAGGTGAATCTTATTGTGATGGCAGGGGCAGACTGAGCAACACCCTCACAAACGTAGCACTGAATGTGTGAGGAGGAAGGCCATGGATTTTCTGGCCTTTGAGTAGAAAAACACACACAAAACCCTCGTCCCCCTTCACTGAGATGCTTCCACTGTAGTAAAGAAAAGCCATCCACCTGAACTGTCATGTACAGACACACATGCACTATTACCACCCACTGTCAATACTTCTGTAGAATTTCCCCCAGGAGACATTAACAGGGACATAAATTCTTACACACACTCACATATATATGTATATACTTATACATCATATACGTATACATATGTATACACACACACACACACACACACAGCTGCCAGTTTCTTTTAAAGTTATTTTAACTGAAGAAAACAAAAAGAATATTTCCCAGCAAACTATGAAAAACTCAACTTTATAGCAGGTATTTTAGCTGTGGGTAATGCTGTCTTCATCTTGAGACAAATATACTCAGATTCAGAGGAGTTCAGCAATACTCCCAAAGACTGTAGCTACTAAGTGGTTAAGTCTGAGATTTAAATTAACCATTTTAGCAAAGCAATATTCCTTAAAGCAGCAAAGAGGATTACAGTACACAATATTTTTAAAGTATATATACTCAATTTTCTTTAAAAATTGTAAAGAACAGAAGTGATAAATGAGAAAATAATTTGTCTAACTAGGGACTGGGTAAAAAACAAGGATCCTGAGATGGTGGAAATATTTATACTCTTAATCCCAAGTCAGAATATACCTAACAGAATTTGTCTTTGTCCTTTCCTCTATTAACCCACTGTAAGATTTAATATAGTATGTGTGTACACATGGGCATAGATGCACCTATAAATTAAAAACACATTCTCAGTTCCAAAGGTTAAATTTAGCTCTCCTGGAACTCTTTTCTCAGTTCCCATTGAATTAAATAGTCCAGAAAAAATAGTTTGAGAATCTGAAAATCTGTAAATAATTCAGTTACCATTTCAGAATTTAAATTGGTATGAGGCAAAAAGTCGATTATCGAGTCTTCTTACCTGGTCCCTACCAGTTTTTAATCTATTTAAGGAACTGGTCTATGGCAGCTTACAGATAACAACTGACTTTAAAATACTTCCGAAGCATAAACAGAAATCATACTTTACTTTTCTAAATGACTTGCATTGTTCTAAATATCCAGACTATGCCAATGGCCACACAGATAAAGGAAGCCTTGGGCCAACTCTGCAAAGGACTGGGTTGCAACATGAAATAAGACTATTCCTCAGCATGACTCATCTGAAAATGAAAAGGAATAAGTATAAAAGATGATGCCTCCTGGTTAGACTTCAAATAAGACACAGGGAACATGTCTGGGTTTGCTTCCAAATTAGGAAATACCGCAGAAACTGAATGTTCAAGAAGCCATAGACTGTGGATCAGCTTGATTTAGCAATTCAGTGAATCATATCCTTAGGTGTGCATGATTATACACACACACACACACACACACACACACATATATATATATATATATATATATATTCTGAGGCTAAATAACAAAAGTACCTCTATTATTATTATTATTATTATTATTTTGCTTTAAATACATGGTAATATTTGGATCTGAATAACAGTTTAACTGGTATAGTGTGTGAAAATGGGGCCTCAAAAGTGAAGCCAGAATTGAAAAACTCAATAACACAAATAGAAAAGGAGAGAAAGTCATACAAGTAGAATGAATCAAGAAGTTAGAATACCAGGATTTGAAGATAAAGTAGAGGATCTGGACCAAACAAGCAAAGAATATAAAACATAAATAAATAAATAAATAAATAAATAAATAAATAAATGCACAGGAGAGGAATATGTTGGAAATATGAGACACCAGGAAAAGATCTAAATATAAAGCAAACCTCTAAATTACTAGTACACACAAGAGAGCAGACTTCCAGGTCAATGGCATAGACCAGAATTTCAACAGGATCAGAGAATAAACTTCCGCAAACTAAATATAGACATACTCAAACATACACACAAAACACAAAGGACAGTGAATACACAGGAAAAGAAACTCCCCACAATGTATCATAGATAAAATACTATCCCTATAGTACAAAGAAAGCATATTAGAAGCTGCAATAGAAACACACACACAAGTCCCACATAAGAAAAAACTCACCAGAATAACCATTGATTTCTCTATGGAAACTTTTAAAACCAGATGAACTTACAGCAATGCATTCCAAGCTCTAAAAGATTATGACTGCCAGTTTTTAACCTATTTACACTACTCTGTCCAGCAAAGCTATCTGCCATAGTTAAAAGAGAGATAAAAACTTCTCCGGATCTAAACAGCCTAAAAGTTTCATATTCATTAAACCAACTCTAAAATGAATAGTATAAACCAAACACCAACTGAAGAGAGGAATGAACATATTCAAGGAGTCAAGAAAGGAAACAAATGAAGCCAAAATTAATGAAATTCATATAAGCATGTATGTGCATATATGCACAAATATAATTTAACTGAAATTATTTCATTTGGATTCACAATGTCATTCTTCCCCTCCCCAACCGCCACCCTGCACCCAAGAGCCATAGACTAACAAAATCCCAATGCTACACATAAGAAACACCTTTTCATGTTGTTGGTTAGGGGAGTCTGAAAGATTCCAAAAACAATATGGGCTATTGGTGCTGCCCTTAGTTACCTCCCAGTGGTTAAAAATAAATTTCTACTGCTGAATAAAATTACGCAGTTCAGAGACCAGATTCAGAGGTTCTGAGCTGGATGAAAGCTTCTTCTCTGAGGACTAGCTTTTATAGTACCAGAACATACAGTGGGAAGGGAGCAACCAATAGTCTCATCCAGACAAAGAGCATAAGGATGACTAAATGGCATGGCAAACCTAGGGTTGCAATAGTGGCACTTATATATTAGCAGTAACCAACAGATATAACCAGGCCAACTCTCTAGACCTAGTGAGGTAATAGACCAAAGAGAACCTTCTGATACCACTTTATCTGTCCTGTATCTGTCCTAACTACATTCTAAATACTCCCCCTTATATTCACAGATAAATGTAGGTCTCATCCCTCATCAAAGAAACTTTTCTTTGCAACCAATAGTCTCAAAGACCATTACAGAAAACTACAACTAATCAAAATGCATAGAACCACTTGACCATGCGTTGTCCAGCTACAATGGAAATAAATATTCACAACCCAATTCCTACACCTAAGACTCAGAAAACATCTCAAAAGAAGAAGTAGAGAAAATTTAAGAGCCAGAGGACCAGGACATCTGCTGTGAGATAGTATCTCCTAAAAAGAATGGGGAAGCGTCACCCAACACTTCAACAATAAAAAGTAAAACACAAGCAAACATAGAGAAAATCTTACTGGGCCCCAGCCATAAACAAATACACACAAACAAATGCTGGGAATGGGAGAAATAATCTTCTCTAAGGCCTGAGCCCCCAAGTTAGAGATCCAATATCAAATGATCAGCCCTGAATAATGTATATACAAGTAACACTAAATGGACTAATTGGGTTGTACTTATGTATTTAAACATTCATAAAATATAAATATATTAAAGAAAAAAAAGACCAAGATTTTTAAGAGAGAGCAAATGGAGGTAACATGGAGGAGATTGGTAGGAATAAAGGGAAGTGAGAAAATGGTATAATTATATTTTAATTTTAAAAATAATATTGGAATTAAAAAATGTATTCCTAAGAATAAACCTAATGGAGATGAAAATCTGCTACAGTGAGAACATTAAGACACTAATTTGAAGAAGATACTAGAAAGTAGAAGAAATAAGTGGACATAAATTAGAAAAATGAATATGTAAAAATAGCAAAGGTTACCTACAGATTCTATGTAATACCCATCACAATGCCAGTGACATTCTTCAAGGCACTAGAAAAACGGCATACAGATGAACAAGAGATCCTCTACAGGCCATGCAATCATTCCTTAGCCAAAGAACACTGCTGGGATAATCAGTACAGCCCCAGAGAATCACAGTAACAAAAGCACAAGCTAACTTGTGCAACAACAGATACACAGACCAATGGAATAGAAAACAAAAAAGACTCATCAATAAACTCACATAGCTACAGTCACTGATTTTTTTTAATCTCAAAAAAAAAAAAGGCACATTATAGAAAAATATTTTCAAATGGTGCAAGAATGACTGGATATTCCTAGACAAAGAGTGAAACTAAATCTATGTTTGTCACCCTGCAAAACATCAATTAAAAATTAACTAAAGACCTTAATGTTAGGTCAGGAACTCTAAAACTGCTGGAAGATAACACAGAAGGTATGCCTTAAGGTGTAAACTTATACAAGAATTTTCTGAAGAGGTCTCTGATATGATACAGAAAATAAAACAACAAATTCTCAAATTGGGGGGCGACTAATTATTAGCATATATGAGGCTATATGAAGATCTGCAAATCTTAATACCCCAAGAAGTTAATGGGTTAATAAACAGAATCAAAAATACAAATCGCCAATAAAAGCTTGAAAAAAAATGCACCATCAGAACGTTGGAGCATCAAATCTTGAGACTTCTGGCCCAGAATCATCTGACAGACCTTAGTGAGGGGCTTTCCAGGTGTTCAGCGGTCTCTATAAATTGGCTAAGTTTTAGAAGCTCTGCTTAGTGCTTCCCATAATTTCAGTTAACTCAGTCATTCTGGATTTCTGACGGGGTGAAGACCTATAGTCTCATAGCCAATCCTGGCTATTTACTTTGAGAGAACAGATCTGAGTGGATGGTTTTCAGCTGACATTCATTCTAAAGCCAAGAAAAAAAGCCAGGTTCAGAACTAAGTGCTTTAGTTAGGACAGATGACAGAGGTTCTGGTTAGTCAACAAAATGATGGACTGGGTATTAGGACTATCTTGTACCTCACCGGTACAATTAGGAATAAGTATGCTCTAATTGTATTTTGAGAGAAAAGTTCTACTTTGACAGGAAGAGTGATATGTAGGAGGAGCTAAGTGGGAAGGAGTACTGAGAGGAAGAGATGGAACAAGGAGAGAAGATGAAGAAGAGGAGAAGCTAGGTGATGAGAGAGAGAAAGAGAGAGGGGGCATGGAGGCAGATGTTCACATGGCTCCACCAGTCAAAGATAGTTTTTATATCTAGGTTGGGTATTGGGTTACACTTCTGATTGAGCATTACCAAACTTATAAAGCCTTTGATTTACATTTTAAAAATGTATAAAAGCAAAAAGGAAAAGGGGGCATGGGATAGGGGTTTTCTAGGGAGGGGAAATGGGGAAAGGCGGTGGCATCTGAAATGTAAATAAAATATAAAAAATAAATAAATAAGAAAAACAGGAAAATAGGGAAAAATGCACCATCAGGAAAATTCAAATTAAAACTACTCTGAGATTCATGTCACCCTAGTTAGAATAAACTTAGTGCTTTTTAAATCAACACATGGGGACATTTATCTAGTGCAGTGATTCATTTTGGTAGCTCTATTGGCTTCTCATTGTTATGACACAAGTCCCAAAATAAACTATCAGTAAAAATTTATTTGGGCTCCTATCGGATCCCTGAGAGTTTGAGGCCAGCCTGATCTACACAGTGAGACCCTGTCTCAAAAACCCAAAGCAAAATGAAGACAATAAATTAGCATACAAATTACTTGAAAGAAACTAGGCTGAAAGGATTTCATACTATGTAATTCCCAGTGTCTTAGATTTAAAGACAAGGCAAAATTACAATAATCAAAAGCAAGTGAGTGTTTACTGAGAAATGGGTGTGAGAAGGAGGAAGTTGACTGCAAAGGGATAAAGGAAGTTGTAAGTCACAGATGCACCTTGCATAACACATACTGCTAGCAGTTAAGACACTATATGCATCTCTCAAAACTCTAGCCCTAGAGTTAGAGCTTATGATTATATGCTTTTTTTTTTATCCTGATAAAGCTTACTGAATCAGTTACCTTTCGAAAAATAGTTCCTGGACATCTGTTTCAGGAACATTTGAGAGAAAGTTGTGAGCAAGTGTACCCTTTGCTCTTGAGAAAGTCAGTCAATCTACAAGGGGAGTGAGAGATGGTAGGTCACAAACAAATACTCAATGTAAGTTAGAAAACATGAAGAAGCCATACATACTACAGGAAGAATAAAATAGTTCACTGTAGTTAAGAGAAAAATGACCTTGAGAACACAAATGCAGTAACCATCAGCCCTCCGAGTCATCTTTACAATGATTTCTGTGGTGGGAAATGATCACTGTTCCTATTCAGGTAAATGGTTCTTCACAGCCTAGAAGGGAACTACTAGAAGAACCAATGTTAGAAAGACATCTTCACACGAAATTTTCTCCCTGCTTCCATGTGGTTTTATACATAATTATAGCTAATGAGAGGTGTTTGCTCTTTCTAGAATCATACACATTTGTAAGTTATTGAAACGAGCATATATTGATATACATGTATGCTGTGAATTATACGTGGTACTCTGTCATGGCAGGAGAGTTCCAAAACTAACATTAGTCTGTGAAAAGAGCTATTTGAGAAGGCATTTACTGAAGAATGTCTAGGAAGATAACACAAACAGCTTGGAATACATCATGATAAACCAGAAACAACAGAGTGGTGAGGAGCCTATATAGAATAAAGCCACTAATTTGCTTGTTTTTAAAGGAAAAAAGTTACACTGGGCATAGTACACGTGCCTGAAATCCCAGCTCTTGGGAGGTAGATGCAAGAAGAACAGGAGGTCGAGGCCAGCCTCAACTGCATAACAAACTCAAATCCAAACCCTTAGAATGTACCACAGCAGAGGGAATTCTGAGGAAAGTGTGACTAGAAAACAATGACATATCTGTGCAAGCGCACCAACTGTAAGAAGCCAAACATCCTGATTTAGAGGATTCGTTCTGATAGTGATGGGGATTCTGCACGATGGGGTGTCATATGACTATCTCTATATCTCTGTATTTTCTTTAGGTTGGGTGCAAACTTAAAACTACTACTTATAAAAAGTCATTTTAAATTTATGAAAGAATAAAATGTTTCTCCTCTCAAGTCTGTGATACAATGAACTATATGGTGTAGCTATGAGGCTTACAGACTATATTGAAAGCCACAGAGATTCCAGTTAAGGTGGGTGCTCTTAACTGAGCAAGTCATTTGAGGACAGCTCTGCATTCTGCAGCCTGGTAGAGCCAAAACTTATCCCAGGTGAAGGAAAAGTCAGAGCCAAAACATGAAGCCCAGTTACTATGAATTTGGGACTGGACTGTAGGGGTTACTGGTGACTTCTTCTCAGGGTTCAGTTCTTTAAACTCATAACTTATCAGGGACAATGGGCTGTTTCTGTCACTGCTAAGAACAACTCTTCCTGAACAGTGAGCTGGGTTTTTTTAAATCATGGTTGAGATATTTTAACATAATGTTCTGGCATATCATTAATTGATAGTAATACATTACTCTGTGTTTTTTTATCTATTTGAATGCTAATTGTACTAAAAATAAGAAGAAAAGCAAGAAAAAATGGCTAACTATGTAGAATCATTGTATTAAAGGGAAGAACATGGATAGTTACAGAGCAGCACATAGTGATAAAGAATTCAAAGAGGGGACAGAGATAAAATGTCCAGTGTATGATTATTTGGAATCTTACAGATCATTTAGAAAACATACCAATTTATCTGGATGAAAATCTCGATGCAGGTACCATTATGGTCTCCTCTTTAGATATAAGGAAACTGAGGCACAGAGCAAAACTTGCCTTGTCAGCAGCAAAGCCAGGACTGGCTCTCTGGCTGGTGGGTATAGACTTCTGTATCTGGTTATTAACCACAGCTTTCTAGCCTTCCCTAAGCAGATACCGGCTGAGTCAAAGCCAGAACGGAGGTTCCAGATTCCAAGTTCTAAGCCCTTCCCACCGCAAAGGATCTGCTTATTCACAGTCTGCGCAGGATTTCATCGCTTCATCTCTGAGGCAACTTTCTATCTTTGTAACAGAATTCTTCCTTTACTCCTCAGACTTTAGAGTGCTGTTCCTCATTTTCACAGATGGAAAATTTTCTCTCAGCTACACTCATTTTACAAACCACTACAACCAAACCACTAGGAGTTAAAACCACAACAACAACAACAACAAAAAAGCCTCAGCAACATACACGTCTTCCACAAGGAGGGAGAGAGAATGACAGACACCAGCCACATGTGACCTCTGCTTTGGTTTGTCCTAACAATGAGAGGCTAGAAAGCAAGCTGATGGCAAACATCTGGGCAGCTCGTCTTCAGAACAAATACTGGGTGCTGGTTAACCTTATGACTATCTCTCTGTTAAGGGGCTAACGCTGAGGAAAGCAGGAGACCTTCTTCACATTCCTTGCTCGAGCCTGCTGTTCCATCCTTGCTTAACAGGATATTGAAGAGAATACTTCCTGGAATGGTTATCTAGGCTCTACAGCTGAAAAGAGAAGTATTAATATTTAGAGAAAATATCACCATCTGTCATGGCTTATGAGGCAGCAAATTGCAGGATTCCTACTGTCAGTCTCAGCAAGAAGGAACAACTGTCTCAGCCTTGATGGGACTCTGACATCAGCCTGGGGCTTGCCACACTCCTGATGCCCCTGGCCTCCCAGGGAGGACTTAGCTCATCTCTGATACCATCTTTGGAAAGTGATACTTTTGAGCTTCCCTGTTCAATCACAGGCATGGTTGAAAGGATTGTTTAGAAAAGGGAAGAGGCTTGGGAAGATGGAAGGCTGTAGTAGTATTCTTCCCTGGATGGTGTGATAACTAGGAAGGCTTTCCAGAAGGGATTTCCTACAAGGAAAGATGCTATCTGCAGTTATGTTTAAGCAGCAGCAGCAGCCATGGAGTTTAAAGGAATGAGACTATATGGAAAGGGAAGTCATGTTCCAAAAACCTAAATGGCCTGTGTGGAAATTTACTGTACTCTGTTGCTTTCCGTGGTCATTTATGCAAGAAGGCTGTTTACCAGGTGCTGACCAAGCTCTAGTTAGTGGCAGCAAGAGGCTATGGCTGAAAGACTGCTTGTGGAGCCTGCATTCAATATCCAGTAGAAATTAAATCATTGATTGTTCTAACTTATATTTTACATATCACAGATTATTTGTAGTCCAGTTTTTCCTGGTTGCAGGCAGTTTGTGAGCAGGACTCGGGTACCTCTCTCACATGCTCTCCTCAATTCCTCCTTATCCATTTTAGAGACGAGAACTTGAAAAGTCCAGATCATCAACTCCACTTCAGTTTTATGCCCCAAATATATTCAGTTCTGATTCAAGATCCCATGTATGCCCAGTTGGACCATAAAATCTGTAATTACAGAAATATAAAGTAAAGGAAGTGTTTGGGAAAACAACACTGGTGTTTGTCTGTAACTTGGGATGTGCTTGGCAGAGACAGAACTTATTTTATCTCCATATCAAGTCAGTTACTGTCAAGGAAGAAAACGAGCTGAATGAATCACAGCTTTTATGCTTGCTGAAGTGGGTTCCATCTTTAAAAGTATTTAATAATAAGCTTGCTTCCTCCTAAAATGGTCTTGCCGTCCCCAACATTAGGTAAGAAGACAGCAAGGAAAATCCATCATCTCCCAGAAGCTAAGCTGGGATCCAGGCTTTGATTCCTAGCTATCTACTCCCACAAGCCTTAGCTCTGCAGTCCGTGCTTCCTGGGAGCTTTGCTCCTCTCTGCCAGGGTCACGTGTCTTCACCTTCCAGTCAGCTAAAATGCCAGGTCTAACATCTACTAAGGTCAAAGAGGAACCCACATATGAACAAAAGGTACTCTGAAGGTTTGCTGAATGTTAAAATACTCTTCTAAAACAACTTGATATAAGTTAACTGTGATTTGGTGAAGAGCGTGCGAGCCCGAATATCTTTAAATAAAATTCACTGTTTCTGAAACATAAAGCAAGCCCACTTAAGGAAACATTCTGCCAACTCACAGATATTTAAGCAACAAGTCCTGAGAGTCGATCAATGTGTATTAGGTTAAAGAAGCCACTGACTGCAGTGAGAACTCTACCTTTGGAGTCCAAGCAATCAGGCTCATGGCTCTCCTGGGAAGAGCTCCCCCAAAGGCTTTGAATTTTATTATGATTAGATCAGTCCACTCTCTGCTGTTTGAAACAGAAAGAACTGAACTGCCTCTGTTTTTCTGAAAGTGGATCCTCCCCAAAGCTTCTACAGCTTGAGCTAACTGAGTCCCAAGCGGATGTGAGATCCAGCTCAAGTCAGCTTTACCCACAGCATTAAGAATTTGGTTGTCCAACACAATCTCACAATGACCTCTAAAACCAACTAGGGCTTCAGAGGTTCATTCTGAGATTCTGATGTAGGTCAGTGCTTTGATCTGGGAACTTACAAGCATATGTTAGTTTTTCTGATCACAGATTCTTCAGAGGAGGAAGTTGTGCCATCAGTATTCTGTGGGTAAAAAAAATTCTAGAAAATACATTTTTAAGGAAGACCTTTAAGAAATATTCTGCTGGCTATAATGAAAGGTGAAGGGAATTTGGAGGTAGAAAGAGCAATTGTATTAATATCTGATTTTATCCAAGTGGAAGAGTGTTTGGAAACCCTGCTACATAAGGTCTCAGTCTACCATGTCCGGATAGCTCCTTTGAGCTAGGCACAAAATGGGGGACTCCCTTTTCCAACAGAAGTTTACCTTCTCTGACCTTATCTGGGGAGATCAACCCTCTACTTACAAGCTAAACTTCCTCTTTCCAGATAAGAACCCACCCATCAAGTACCTGGGATTCCTGGAATGCCTCTCCACGCAAATGAATCATTCCCAGTGTTTTAAACCCGAGCCAAAGGTTTACATTCACCATGAAAATTCTTTCCCACTCTCCAAAGTTCATACATAGCCTTTGTTCATCCCAAAATAAAGTGTATGTCCAGAAACTATTTCACTGAAAGTCATCTCTGAGAGCTGTTTCATCGGATATCATCTAAGAGATTCTGAACACTAAAATCCTTGGAGAAGGCCTTCTCCCAGCAGTACTGCCTCCCAGGCAGCTACTGTCAGCCAGCAGGAATTTTGCAGACCCCACCCATTCCCAGCTCCACTTCATCCTTCCTGCCTGCTGTGCAGGGGCGCCTGGACATCCTTGAGGGGAAAGCAGACTGAGAATCACAGAAGAAACACAGTTTAAGGGAAAGAAGTTACTGGGTTTACTGGGATCAGAACTACAACGAAGAAAAAAATCTACAAGAGTCAATGAGCCAAGAACTTGTCTCTTCTTCTGGTCTCCATTGACCTCTTCTGTCTTCTTACCTGTTTCCTTGATCTGTGGGCTTCCCACAGAAGTTGTCCTTCTCTGCTAGCAGGAGACATGGCTGCCAGCAGCCCCAAGGACACAGGGAATGTTCTTATTGGCTTAATCTAAATCCCATGCTAAAGTTAATTTACTGCCAGACCCTAGGACCAGGTTAGGGAAAATAGCCTCACCTGCCTCACATGTAGGGCTGGAGAGAGTGGACCTGTGTAGAGAGAAAGCTTAGCAAAAGCCGGCTAAGCAGACTACTGTGAATTAAAGTGGCCTCTCCTTTCACAGTCTTCTAGAAGAACTAATGCACTGGAGGTGTTTAGGCATGTGTCTACCCTGGGACAGCAATTAATGAATGATTTTCCTCCTCTACCGTCTTCTTCTAAAGTCAAATTCCTGTCTTATTTCCAAGACCCATTCACTCAAAAGTCCTCCAAAGTCCTAACTGCTTGCAAATAAGCAGGAAAAGGTTTTTGTTACATTTTAAAAAATAAATATAAATTAAATCTATTTTATTCTATAATTAAGAGATTTGTCCATCTCTTCAGTCTTAAGTTGCTTAAGCAGCTGATTGCATCGCCATACGCTCCATTTATAATTAATATAGTTAGCTATATTATTACGTAAGTAATTCCATGATAACATTATTCAGAAAGTGATTGTAATCTTAAGCAAACTATGTCAACCTTGAAATATTGAACTACTCCCATAGTGAAGACTACAAAGGATAAAAAAACTGGGATGAGACTACTACAAATTAAGATTTGTATTTTATGTGTGTGAGTATCTTGCCTGCAGGTTTCTCTGTGCATCATTTATGTGCCTGGTACCAGTAGAAGCCAGAAGCATTGAAGACCCTAGGACTAGAGTTACAAACAGTTGTGAGCTACCACATACATACTGGAAACTGAACCTGTTTCTCTGGAAGAGCCGCCAGTGTTCATAACTGCATCTGTTGAATGCCCTACCACAGTGTTCAACTGATTTCAATTGATCTTCTTAACCAGCCACAGTACTGGTCAACTCCTGCATGTTTATGCATCTTAATTACCCATATGTAGTAGTTAATTTTGTACGTTATTTTGACTGGGCATGGAGTACATGTCCAGATTGAACTTCAGTTTAGTTTTAGGTTGTGTGGCTAAGGTAAAATTAATAATTGACTCACTGGAGCTAGGAGCTAAACCACTGTATTAATTAGGGTTTTACTGCTGCGAACAGACACCATGACCAAGGCAACTCTTATAAGGACAATATTTAATTGGGGCTGGCTTACAGGTTCAGAGGTTCAGTCCATTATCATCATGGCAGGAACATGGCAGCATCCAGGCAAGCATGGTGAGGGAGGAGCTGAGAGTTCTACACCTTCATCTGAAGGCTGCTAGCAGAGCAGTTAGGAAGAGGGTCTTAAAGCCACATCTACAGTGACACACTTACTCCAACAGGGCCACACTTTCTAATAGTGCTATTCTCCAGGCCAAACATATGCAAACCACCAATTCCCTGGTTCTTAGGCTTTCCTGCATGAAATTTAATTACTCCTCCTGCTTGCCTGGGCCTCCATCCTAAGAATCATCAATCTCCCAGAAGGCAATTCTTCATAGTTAATAAATACCATCTTGGTTCTGTTTTCTGAAGAAAATTTATACTAAATTTTGTTCCTAAAGTTGTCCAAAATTGTTGGTTCATTAATTCCTTGGCTTAATGATTTCTCTACTGCCCTAGCCTCAGTGAGTGCAAGGATCCAATTTATTTCCCCAGCATCTAGGTGAATATGTTCATAAAAATTACACAAAGTTACGGGTGAGTCCCTAGGAGTGAGTTGATACTAGGAGTGAACTGACAGCAAAGCCTTGGCTTATTTGACATAATGTTGCTGCGCATTTACCATGACATGCTCCATGCAAAGTTTCCCCTACACAGAGAAACTCAAAATGTGGGGGAACTCTCTGGAAGCGATATCCGAGGCAGGGAGGACCCGAAGGTCGCTCAGCTGTGTCTGAACGAATCTTTAGCCATGATGAGCTCACTGCTCTGTCTCTACTAACACAGACACCTTGTCCTTCTCTTGCTCATTCCTCCCTTTACAGCTTATGCAGCAAATCTTTCTTGAGCATCTCCACTACACCTGGCCCTGGGTTAATCCACCCCTACTACACCTGGCCCTGGGTTAATCCACCCTCACTACACCTGGCCCTGGGTTAACCTACCTCCACTACACCTGGCCCTGGGTTAATCCACCTCTGCTACACCTTGCTCTGGGTTAATCCTGTGTTTGCCTTTTCATCATTGTTGCAAAAATTTACAGAAAGAAATAAAACCATAAATTAAATATGGAAGTGCAATAGAAAGAAAGCTCTTCACTTTTCTGAAATTCTACACCATTCTGTTGCAGTTTTGTCACCACTCCTTTCTATAAGTCACGCACTGCTAGCTCACATCAGCTGTTTTGATTTTTTTCATTTATACTGATGTCTAAAAATTTTAGTTTGTCATCATCATCATCCCAGTTTCGAGAGCCTGGGGTTTAAAAAAGAAACATAAGTGTTACAGGGAACCCCTGTTTATAATGAGCCTGTGATTAGCACACATTTGGGTCTGAAGCCTCTGGTTCTTACTCACCCAGCTCCCAGGGCAGCTCACTGAGGCCCTTTCATTAACTTAAAAGTCATGGGACACTACATTTTAAGCAATTAATGTCTTGCACTGGTGGCTTTGGTGAAATTTTACTTAAAGCTCATAAATAAAAATGACAGGCATGGTCTTTCTGCTAAATAAAAAGAACACACACATACACACACACACACACACACACACACACACACACACACCTGTTCCCTAAATTAGTATAATGTGCCTCCATGCTTTCTGGGAGCATTTCCAGGTTTAGTGTACAAGATAAGTACATACTTGAGTTTCTGGCCTGAAGAATATCTCTTCTCAATAATCTCAAATTCTCCCTCTCCTGTACTTGGATGTAAAAGAGAGGCCAGAATTTTCTATTGAGGTGGTTCTCAAAGAGTGGCACATCACCAGGATCAACAATCAGCTGGAAATGCAAATTGCTGCACTCTACCTAATTCCTACTAGAGACCCAAGGTGGAGCCAGAAATCTGTTTAAACAAGCTTTTCACAGTATCTGCTCAGGAATATTGAAAACAACTGCTCTGTATTTATCTCTGACACCACCACCATCAAATAAACATGGAAAATATGAGCAAATTCCAACTTTCAAAGAAAGAAGGAAAGTCTTACCCTGAGGATATGGAGTGTCTGGTAAATCAGATAATTCATAAACTGATTCCCTTAAAAAATGTGTTTTATGAATGGAACCCTCATCTGAGGATGAAGAAAAGACAGATCATAAAATAAAGGTCATGTCTACACAATCCATTAAACATTCTTACAGAGTCATGATTCATTACACTTGAATTCTGTGGATCACAAGAGGGGGGTGGGTGGAGAAAAGAGAAAAAGAAGGAGAAGGGTGGGAAGTTTGAATATGACTGTGTCATTGGACTGCATCATCATAGGTCAAAAGTTAGGCAGCAACATAATCAGGAGACTGAAGCTGAAGGACTTTGATTTTTAGGACAACAGAGACTATACAAACTCTTTTTTTAAAAACTAGCAATAATAATAATAATAGTATTATGTGCAATTTAAGAAGAAAAATGTCAAGTAAATGGAGAGTGAGATTAAGTACCTAAGAAAATACAACAGCCAGGCATCACTGTGTATGCAGTGTAACCACAGAACAAAGGAGGTGGGAGCAGAGGATCAGAAACTCAAAGTCATCTTGTTAGGGAGCTAATAGAGATTTGGAGACATACATGTTGATAACGATGAATGCCTTCCTCGTTATCAGCTTCAGGCCTCATCTCTTGTGTCCCTGGTAACTCGTTAGTTTTACAGCATATGAAATTATGACAATTTCCCCTCCTTAGAATTTGGAATATTATATAAAAGGGAGGAAGACAAAGATTGCAGAACTTCATCGACGCACATTAAGGAATGGCTATTTCCTTCAGACAAAATGTGGTTGGTTTATAGATTTAGTGTGTGCTTGTGTATATGCAGGGTGACACACCCCTGGGCATGTTTGTGATGACATTTCCACACAGACTGAGATGGGAAGACCCACCCTGAATATGGGTAGCATCAGCACATAGGCTAAAGTCCTAGACTAAATACAAAGGAGAAAATGATCAAAGCATCAGTTTCCTGACAAGAGATACAATGTAACCAGATGTCTCAGGTCCCTGCCACCACACCATCCCCACCATGACATGCTGTGCCCACAAGCCACAAGTCAAAAGAAATCCTTCCTTCCCTTAGTTGGTTTATTTTTTAGGGGAGGGTAAGGTGTTGGGTATGTTGTCTAACAATGAGGAAAGTAGCACAAGAAGACTTTTTGGTGAAAAAAGAAAATATGCCACTGTGTCTTCCCTTACCAAAGTGGCCATGTCTAATGCTCACATAGGAAAACATCCCTTAGAAAAGTCATCTAGAGTATTTAGAGAATCATAAAAAGTCTGCTAAACATGTGGATCAACCCAATGGTCTCCCTGGCCATTGTCTTCTTTCAGCTTGTGAGAATGTGTTTCTCCACAATGGAATCTCTGGCCACTGTTTTCTCTTACCCCATGAAGTCTCTGCAATAGTCCTTTTGGCCATTGCACAGTCTCATGATACAGAGCAGACCCATGTTATTATACAGTGAACTTGATCTGTTCTCTACACTATCTCAAGGACCAAGGTAAGGCATAGGGAGGTGCAGACAACAACCCTTAGCTACACATTGAGTTCAGGCCAAGCATGGACCCTATCCCCTCAAAATATACAAATGAAAACAAAAACAGGTAAATACAACAATGCAAACAAAAGTCAAGAAAAGATACCATCACAACCTGCATCACTCAGAAATGCAAACTCCTGTCCTCTAGCCAGCACCTACTAGTGACCAAAGCTGGGCCCAGAAATGTACATTAAATGTGCATTTAACAAGCATTGTAACCAATAAACACACTAAAACTTAAAAATACCAGCATTTTTATAAAGTATTGTTTGAATAGGCATTGGAACACATAATGAACAACACTGTAGAATATACTAGTGATTGGGGGGGATTGGAGGATTCTCCTGTAGCTCAGGCTGGCCTCAAACCTTCCTTGTAAATGAGAGAAAGCCTTTGAACTACTGATCCCCCTTCTCTATGTCACCAGTGCTGGGGTTAACAGCATACACACCACGCTTAATTTTTGTTTTAATGGCTGTAGTGCCCCTGTGTTTTCCAGCTAAATTGTGCTGGCTTAAGGTTACAGGAGATTTAAATAAGCTAATGAGAAGGGCACTGTGGTTCAGATGTTCTGCTCTCCCATCACTTGTTCTCTGATTGCTCTGCAGGACCCCAGAAAGCTGCTTCTCACATTTGCTGATCCATGCTGTATAAATCTATAATACTAGAAGCATGTCCTCACAGAGGCTTCCCGGGTGTCATATTACGCCAGTGAACCTCACTGACCTATAAATTGTTCTTTGGAAGTGTTGAATGGCCTATCCCCATTTTAAAAACATTTTAAAGTTACATTTATATCCTTGATGGCTTAAATAATAAAATTAGTACTTGGAAAAATATGTAACTGAGATATGTGGAAAGGACAAAATAAGAGAGCACAGCTAGGAAATCCCACCACACTTGAATCACCCGGATCATGTAACAAGTTGTTTGTGATGAGTGGAGTAACATTACAAAAACCAACCAGAAACACAGAATGTGAATAATTAAGAAAATGTCAAGAACAAATGGTCAAGCCCTTTGAAGAATAAATAGTTGGTGATGCGTTTATTTCTTCAGCACCCTTGGGGGAAAATAAGTAGAAATAGAAGAAATGGCTGCTTTTTGCTCAAATGGCTTGTTAGTCTGAGAAACAGCTGGGTTTAATTTGGCTTCCCAAGACCAAAGAAGAAAGATTTGGAACTAATCCAACTTGACTGTCCAAATTCATTTATCTTTGATATATTCATTCATTCATCAACAAATCTACACGAAGTGGCCACCACACACCAAGAAAACAATGTGCAAAGACCTGGGGAGGTATGTGGCCACTCCTCCCATGGGCCCTTCTCTATCCTTTGGTTTCTCCTCTGTCTCTTTTTTGACACACAAGCTTTTCTGTGGGGAGAAAGTGTGCAATCTCCTTCCATACTGCTCATTACTGGGGGATAATTTGAAGAAATAGTACCTGGAAGTCTACTTTTTAATGAGACCTTTTCTTCTCTTGATCTCCTACCAGCTGGGTTCTGCCTCAAAGCTTCTAGAAAATCCAAAAGTAACACCATTTATAGCATGATCCTTTAATGGACCTGTCCTATTTAAACCATAATAGGAGTTGAGGAAGTTCAGGGCCTATCGTGAAAATGTTCGTGGTTAAAGTTCAGAAAATTTGAGAACAGTACAAGACCATTCACACTGAAGAAAGTTTTCTAATAAAAAAAAAAAAATTAGAAAAAAATATAAATTTCATACATACTTACTTATCTCTTTTAGCTATTTTGTTATTATCAAAGGAGAAGAGAGAAAAAAAGAAAGAAAGAAAGAACGAAAGAAAGAAAGAAAGAAAGAAAGAAAGAAAGAAAGAAAGAAAGAAAAGAATGAGGGAGGGAGGGAGGGAAAGAGAAAAAATAGGAAAGACATATAGACAGACCGACAGACAGACAGACATTTTTAGGGTGCTATACATGTAAGTTAGTTGTTGACAACTATTCTCTTCCATTCTCTAGTGTATTTATGCTACTGGCCAGAACACTGGTAGATATATTTTTCCTCTCTATTGCTCTGAAATAGTCACACATCAAACAATTTCAAATATACATCAGCATGAAAATGAAACCTTGATAAATGTATAATATCTTGGCACTAGTAAAATGAAGTTGGTTTCATGATTTAGAGTAAAAGATGGAATAGCACTTATGTCCACCATGAGATCCTACATAACTGCCTTTCTATACTATGACCTGGGGCAGATGCCCAAGAACAAATGAAACACCAGATCTGTTGCAGAGGACTTAGCTTTACTTAAAGCTTTGGGGTTGCAATCAGTAAATCTAGCAGCTTCAGACAGAAGAAATAGCTTCTGACATATTTGTTTTCTATATCACATTAAGTGGAATAATGAAAGGAAGAAGACCCTGTATATTACTTCAAGCAATAATACACCTCAATTAATCAATTTTCAACAAGGACTTGCCAAATTACATGACAAAAGGCTTATAAATAAATATGTATCACAAACCATTACTTTTTCATTTGTATGACAAGTTTCTTCATGTTTCCCTGGCTAACCTACAAGTTACTGTGCATGTACTTGAATTTATGGTTAGTCTCCTGTCTCTGCCTTTTAAGTACAGGGGTTATGGGCATATACCACCACACCTCACCAAAGAGACAATTCTTTTTTTTTGTTTTTGTTTTTTTTTTTTGTTTTTTGTTTTTTGTTTTTTGAGACAGGGTTTCTCTGTGTAGCCCTGGCTGTCCTGGAACTCACTCTGCAGACCAGGCTGGCCTCGAACTCAGAAATCCGCCTGCCTCTGCCTCCCAAGTGCTGGGATTAAAGGCGTGCGCCACCACCGCCCCAAAGAGACAATTCTTAAGGCAGCAAATCATGAAGCCAACCTCTTTTTAAAAGAGCAAAGATCTTTGGATGTGAGCCTAGCCTTTAATGGCTGAGCCATCTAGTGGAGGTGGAGATGGGAACAGGAGGGACCAGATAAGGAAAGCACAGGGGGAGTCAAAACTGGGATAGGGGGAGGGGACATTTCTGGGCAAGCTAGAAACCTAGGGCAATGGAAATACCCAGAAATCTTTGAGGGTGACCCTAGCTAAGACTCCTAAAATGCAGTAATGGGGCAAAGGGTGATATGGTGCCTGAACTGGCCACCTTTTGTAACCAGGCAAAACGTCCCAGTGGAGGAACTGGGACACCAATCCAGCCACAAAACCTTTCACCTCCAATTTGTCCTGCCTACAAGGTGTACTTGGTAAAGTTGGAACAGAAAATGAGGTAATGGCCAACCAATGACTGGCCTAGCTTGAGACCTATGCCATGAGAGGGAGCCCACCCCTGACACTGCTAATGATATTCTGCTAGACTTGCAGACAGGAGCCTAGCATAACCGTCATCAGAGAGGCTTCATGTAGCAACCGATGGGAACACATATAGAGAGACCTACAAGCAAACATTTGGCAAAGCTTGAGAAACCCTGCAGAAAACAGAGAAAAAGGATTGTAGGAGCCAGAGGGGTCAAGGACACCACAAGAAAACTACAGAATCAACTAACCTGGATCCAAAGGCACTCACAGAGACTGAACCACCAATCGGGAGTCTGCATGGGACTGACCTGGGCTCTCTGCATATATGTTATAGTTGTATAATTTAATCTTCATGTGGGACTCCTAGCAGTGGGAGCAGGAGGTGTATCTGACTCTGTTGCCTGCCTTTGGGACCCATTCCTCTTATTGCTCCTGCATGCTTTCGTTACCCTCAATAGGAGAGGAGGTGCCTAGTCTGACTGCAGCTTGATATGCAAGGGCTGGTTGCTACCCATGGGAAGCTTCCCCTTTTCTAAAGAGAAACTGAGGGGTGGATGTGGGAGGTGGGGTGATATAGGAGGCAAGGATTGAGGGAAGATGGAGAGAAAAAAACTGTGGTCAGGGTGTAAAATAAGTATGTTGGTAAATAAATTGTTTAAAAAGGGAAGAAAGAAAACTGCTACAGAATAACTCAGAATTTGTATAGGCTCTCAGCATGAATTTTTTATTATACTAATAGGATATATTTTAATGAAGAAAAATAAAAGATTTCTACTCACTGAGTCAAAAGAGGGGGCAAAGATATATTAAATTTAACAAGACTTCGCTTTCATACTCTCATGTATGTGAAATTGTTTGACGTGAGACTTTGTCAGACAAATATACAGGATATACTAGAGAATAGGGGGGAATAGTTGACTTCAGAGAGATTGGGTCATAGGGAAATGTCTGACTGCTTATGTTGTGACATCCTGACCCCTAATATCAGTTTGAAAGCAAAATGGCTCTCCTAGTTCTCAGACAAGATCATCGCATTGCAAATGAAGAAATGCCAGGTTCATTGCCCTGATGATAAGATTATACAGCATAGATACCAAGAGATGGAAAGGTATTATAGTTTATCTACTATACTTCTTTAAAGTTTAAGTTTTCTCAAAGGCATCCTAGAAAAAGATGCTCATCTATTTTAGAAGAAATGATTACTTTCAAATATGATAGTGAAGTCACTATGTGCCTAACTTATGTGTATCTCTATTTCTCTCATGCTTAAAGGTAGATGTTAATTTTTTAACATCTCTATGGGTAATTCTACAAAAAAGAACTTTATGCTTTCTTACCCTGCCTCTTGTTAGATTATATTAGCCAGTAAACCCATTCAACCACTCTAGTTGTCTGAAGAAGAGATACTGACTAGGATAAAAAGACTACAAGTGTTAATATTCCATTTGACACTCAAAAGTAGAAAGGATCCATTGAGATTAAGTTAGGACCATTCTTACTAACTGTCTACTACCTTGACTATGTAGTCTTCTTCCTCATTCTTCCCTGCACAGAGGAAAGTCCTAAGGTCCACTGAAGAGAACTGCGAGACTCTTCAGAGACTATCACCTCCAACCCCTGTAGAAAAAGACAGACATATCTAAAAGCAAATCCTGGAAAACAAGGTTTTGGAAGGAAGAAGTATAAAGGAAAAGTGATTATTTCCAAAGATTGTGGAGCTAATATAGAAATGTAAACTTGGGAACCTAAGAAATGATCATCTAGCAAATCAGCCATCACAGACTGAAGGACAGAAGACCAAGGGAGTTAGAAAGCAAATGCCCAGCAATATCCGATGCCCTTCATGAATACTTAATCATTTAATCCTCAGACTACTTCCAGAAGGTCATTTCCAAAATTATCTTATTTCAAAGATTAAAGAAAGAAAGAAAAACCCAAAACTTAGAGAAATATGAGCTGCCATTCTAAATTAAATTTCCATTGAGATTCTAACAGTGAATGAAAAAATTATTTAGCATTTTAATTATCCCACAACTTGAACAATGTTATTTCTTCAAAACAAATTTATATTTTAAGAGTAAAAATTTAAGGAAAGAATAAATAAACCATACATGGTTTTATATGAGAAACTGTAGTGAAGCATTATGGTGAAAATCTCTCTCTCTCATTCTGAGACTGAAACTTTTGTGGTACCTCACAGCCCGAGTTAATAATAATAATGCACTTTAAGGCTTAAGACTGCTACTAGGCCTGTTCATTCAACCCGCCTTAGAGAGAACAATGTGACAATAACCCTACATGCCTTGGATTTATTATGTGATCACTGTTTACAACCTAACTAGAGCATAGCTGTGATAAATTGTCTGCCCTTCTATGCCCTGACCCATGAATACTTCATATGTATTCTGATAATCACTTGCCAAAAACAACCAAAATGGAGATTGAAAGTGATCTCATAAAATGAATGTCCACCATAAGCCACCACACAGATACTGGTTGATAAACAATGATGTCTGTAAGAGTTTGTCATCTGGGTTGGTTGGCGTCAGTTGTATCAGAGCCTTAATCACCTGTAAAACTCTGTTAAAGATTTCTGTAAAGTAGCGCACATGCCTTTCCCCGTGTGATGCCTTCTTTGTTGCTCAATAGAAGAGAGGGCAAGGCTCTTTGTTGGAGTGAGACACAGAGAAAGACACTCAGACAAACAGACAAAGATATAGATATAACGAAAGAGATGGAATGACAAGATAGTCTTCGGGCAGGCAGAGTCCAACTCATGTGACAGGCAAAGACGACAGAACCCAGAGAGAATTCAAACCTATACTCAATGTTGGTTGAGTGACACCAAAGAAAAGTGCTCTGATTTCTTTCCTTGATGTGACTCTAGCACACTGTGGGTGACACAGAGCTCATTATTAATGCATTCAAGCTGGCCCCACGAAACAAACAGAAACTGTTTTCAGCATTTGCTCAAATCCAATTCTGTACTAAGCTCTTAGTCAGAGCTGAAGACAGAGCACCTGTCTGGAGCCCAGTAGGCCAGGCCGCAGTAAGAAAGACAGGACTTGGAAAACCTGGGCCTCCAGCACAAGGACCTTCATTTTCCCAGAGGGAGCTTGCCCTATCTTGTCTGGCTAGGTTTAGCTTAAGAGGAAAAACCAGAGGTAGGGACAGAGGTTGTGCAACTGGATAAACTTCCTGTCTGAAGTTTCCTGCTCAGAAACTAACAGGAGAATAAATAGAGTATTGAGAGAGCAGCATGCTAATTCAACCAAAAACTTTTGTTTTAGACTTGGGTTCAGCTATGTGAAAGATAACTCTCATCTTTCATTCTTCTCTTCTCATTGCCGGACATAAAACTCTCACACCAATCCCTTACACTTCTAGTTTCAACCTGCATTGATATAGTTGGTGCTAAGGGTCTTTCATTCACAACTTGCAGAGTTTCCTTCACATAGATCCAAACACATGTGGGGAAATCAGCTTCCAGTAGCCTGTTTCTGCTTTATCCAGTGGTTCTCAATCCTCCTAATGCTGTGGCTCTTTAACATGGTTCCTTGTGTCATGATGACCGCAACCATAAAATTGTTTTTATTTATTACATCTTAATTGTAATTTTGCTGCTGTTACAAAGAGTAATAAAAACATCTATGTTTTCTGATGGTCTTAGGTGACCTTTGTGAAAGGGTCATTCAACTGTCAGAGGAGTCTCAGCTCACAGGTTGAGGCCACTGGTTTATATGCTTGTCTTCCAGTTACCTTGTAAAAAGTCTTTCTATCAGAGATTAATCCCCAATTTAGATCAATTGATATTCTGCATTCCTTCCCTGATTGTCATTCAGAAACCTGTTGCATTTACTAGCCTTCTGTTGTGGTCTGCAAGCTTATCTCTATAAACCCATCCCCTGTTAACAGTCTAAGGATGCTTTCCTGGCAGTTCTCTGCTTAACTTCCTTTTCTCATCTCTACAAGCTTCCAATATTGTTGTCCACACATACTTTCTTCGTGTTTTTACTCCTTTCCAGTCTGTAACTTGGATCTTAATCCCCCTTGCTGAGATTGCTAACCATGATTATTGTTTTCCAAAGCTGACCCCAAATAACTCCAATGGTTCTTGTATAGAAGCAATGTGTGACCCCAAACAAAAGCTAGAGCTGATCATCCCTCCCCTTCTCTGTCTTCTGGCTGCTTTGCTTTAACATACACAGTATGGGAGATACCATGGACCTTGCCTTCACTGTCTCTCCTCTAAGAGCATCCAGGGATGTTTTCATTTGAAACATTCTCAATGGTGTATCAATATTGTAATTGTCACCAACCATGGAGTTTTCAGTTCATTAAAGTGCTTATCTGCATTGCTAATCACTATTTTATTCTATATCTATTTTAAATAAATGCCTTCAGTCAACATGTGGTGTTCAAACTTATATATTTCTTTTTTTCTGATAGGAAGCTTCTAGTGTGACTCCCTTTTGAATATGGGTTGGACCTAGCAAGTGTTTTCTAAAAAATAAACATGGCAATGTGAAATATCATTCCTATAAAAAGATTATAAAACACTATGGCTTATATTTGATGGCCAGCTCTGTTTATTATTATATTTCTTCATCCGCTCCTCTTTCTTCTTCAACAGGGTCTAATAATGTAGAACAGGCTATTAACAAATTAACTATCCTGTCTCAGCATTTTAAGGTCACAGGTGAGAATCACCATAACTGATTCCTTCAGTTGCTCACTTAAAAGAAAAAAAGCAAGTTATCACGAAAAGACAAACACAATGAAGAACTGAGAGTGACAAATGCTGAGCCAGGAGCTGTCAATGAAGTGAACCTTGCCAACAACTCTGTGTTTAAGAATAAACTTTACATTATTGAAATCTGAGACAATTATAGTCCATAGATACCTTGAATACTGCTATAAAGTAATAGATCCATTTAGATTTCTGGCCAATAGAAACACTAAAATAATAAATAAGCATTGTGTGAAGCCACTAATTTCTACTATAATTTAGAGTACAGCAATATTATCATTGTGCTGGCTACTCTCAGGACTTCAAGAGCATGTACACATTAATCACCATAACCTTATGAAGTGTCCACTATCATCTTTCTCATTTTTACAAATGAGGAAACCGAGTACCATGTTTCAGTAACTACCAAAGATGCCTCAAGCATTATAGATTAGAGTCTAGATATTATAAATATGTGTTATAGATATATAGCTTAGAGGTCAGATATTATAAATATGTATTAAAGGAATGAACATCCATGTTTTTCTAAAGAAAGCAAGAGAAGGTTCTGGGAATGATTAAAAAGATTTTAGCGTTTTAACAAACTCAGTGGAATTAAGCAAAGCACATGTAATAGGTTCTGGATGTATGTTAGCATTTTGGCTCTGTGGTTGACATAAAATATCTGCTCCCTACTCCGTGCATACTCTAGATATAGTTTCTACTTTATGCTACTTATATTTAAGCTAAGAAAGTAACACAGGGGAACTGGTAACTGAGCATGATTTACTGGTGAGCTTTCTGCTGACATCTGTGAATCTGTGTCATTTGATTAGATCAAAATAACCACCAGCAGCTCCAAGCCAGTCAATTTTCCACCTTGAAGTAACTAAGGGAGGGACATTGCATAGGACACCATTTGGCTCTTGGATGAATGTTGTGCTGTAGAATGACAACTTCTTCTATTCCCACACCTCTGAGAGGGCCATGTGAGTCATGTTGGATAGTTTCCTTGCTCTGACTTTGGCGTGGCTTCCAAATAAAATACTTGCAGAGTATGGCTTCCCTCCAAAGACTGAGACCAGTTAAATCACACATTTTTACTGTATCCCTTATTAAAAACAAAAATGAACCCCCAACAGTGATCATTTCATAGGCTTGGTCTGAAGCAAAGAGACATTGGTAGGACTACATTCTTGAACATTAGTTCTATTTTACCTCCCAGGATGCTGTGGGTGTTTGGGCAGAGATACATTAACAGATAGATTGGTATGGGTCTGAAGAGAATGTTACAAGACTATGAGGCAGTACAGTCATCACTTCAAAGCTGTTTTAGTAGCTGGCAGGAAGTGGTGTGGGTCTCGAGAGCTTAAAACTGGCCTCAGAGAAGGTGTGGTCTATGAAAATACTGATGTAATATAAACATTGTATTTCCCAACTATTTATAAGGTCATTCCTACCCTACATCAGATGTCAGATCTGCCTCTGAGAGGTTCCAAATGGAACCTACCACATTCTTTGGTTTTGGCACTTTTGCAATTTAACGTGTTTCTGCAGTGTGTGGGAAAGGCAGTACAAAGTCATCAAAGTCAAATTGGCTTGGCATTCATCTGCAGAGCTTCATCCAGTCAGTTCACTGGGCTCTGGCTTATTCAAAACTCTTAATAAACGTAGCCACATTATTTTAGTGCTATCCTGTCCATGGCTTGATGAAGGTCCTAGTAGAGACCAAACAAGTTCCTTCAGTATCTCTCAGGTTCACTATCACTGCCTCAGACAGTACAAGGACCATTAGCCCAGTACATAGACACAGTTAACCTCTGTCACCCTTCTTATTTATACCTTAGTAACAAGAAATATTTTAGAAAGATAGTAAAATAAGAAACTACTCCAAAATTTTGAGCAGAAAGTACCTGTCCTTCTGGTATAGTGGAGCCTCTTTTGGGTATATGCCCAGGAGTAGTATAGCTGGGTCATCAGGTAGAAATATTTTCAATTTTCTGAAGAACCGCCAGATTGGTTTCCACAGTGGCTGTATCAGTTTGCAATCCCACCAGCAATGGAGAAGTGTTCCTCTTTCTACACATCCTTGCCAGCGTGTGCTGTCACTTGAATTTTTGATCTTAGCCTTTCTGATGGGTGTAAGGTAGAGTCTCAGAGTCATTTTGATTTGCATTTCTCTGATGACTAAGGATGTTGAACATTTCTTTAAGTGAGTCTTGGCCATTCAAGATTCCTCTGTTAAGAATTCTCTGTTTACCTCTGTACTGCATTTATTAATTGGGTTATTTGGTTTCCTGGAGTCTAACTTCTTGAGTTTTATATATATTTTTGATATTAGCCCTCTATCACATGTAGGCTTAGTGAAGATCTTTTTCCAATCTGTAGGTTTCCGTTTTGTTTTATTGATAGTGTCCTTTGCCTTACAGAAGCTTTTCAGTTTCATGAGGTTCCATTGGTCAATTGTTGATCATAGATCCTGAGCCATTGGTGTTCTGTTCAGGAAATTTTCCTCTGTGCCAATGTGTTCAAGGCTATTTTAGATGGAGATACTTACATCCAATTATTAGATTGAGATCAGGGATGCCTATGGAAGAGTTAGAAGAAGGATTGAAGGAGCTGAAGGGAATGGCAACCCCATAGGAAGACTAATAGTGTCAACTAACCGTGACCCCTGGGAGGTCCTGGAGACTAAATCATTAACCAAAGAGTATAAATAGGCTGGTTAAACACCTCCTCCTCACATATGTGTATATATATATATATATATATATATATATGTGTGTGTGTGTGTGTGTGTGTGTGTGTGTGTGTGTATGTATGTATGATATATATATATATATATATATATATATATATATATATATATATATATAGCAGAGGACTGTCTTGTTTGGTCCCAGTAGGAGAGGATCCACCTAATCCTATAGAGAAAGAGGATAAATTCTCTTCATTTCTCTCAATGAAGCAAAACTGCTTACAAAAGGGGAATGATAGTCACAAAATGAATTTCAAAGATATACCTTTTGCCCCATCCTTCTACTAGACTTTGGAAGATGGAAGAAGGATTATGGGAGGAGATGACTGACCAAGGACAGTAAGCAGGATTTAAAGTAAATACATTAAAAGAAAGTAAATTAAAATTTTAAAACAGCAGAGAAAAGAAAGCAGTAACATCTTAAGTATGAATCATCTTAACTCACCCATGCCTACACTACTCCTAAGGGAACAGATACATTCTTTAGTGTGAGGATGGTTTTAACTAAGAAGAAGCCCTACTGTAGCAGTCAATATTTGTCAACTTAATATTAGCAATATGCCTGCGTGGAAATCACTTGAGAAGTTAGGGGTCTCAGATACAAAGAAGTAATTTTCATAGAAAATCACATTGTTCAGATTCAAGGAATGATTAACCCAAATTACCCAAAGCAGAGTAAAGTCATGCCTGACAATAGACCAAGGAAACGCCTTGTTTTGCACCATGCTGGTCCAGGTCAGCACTGACAGCTAAGGTGTAAATCACAGGCTCTGTTTCTGTTCTCAGTAAGTTTTCTACCTCTGCTGTCCAATCCTCTCCTATCCCATGAAGCCTAATTTCTTAAACAAGTTGTTAGTCAGGAAAAATAACTCTAAGTCTCTACCGTGATATTTGCATGTAAAAATACTTTATTTTCTACCATCAGTGTTCAAAAGTTCTTAGGAAAACAATTTTAAGCATCTATGAACAAATGTAGAGGAAAGGTTGAGGTGGACACATACAGGCAGAACTTAAGAGGACTTATTGTTCAGTAGGTCTACACATGGTTCGTCATCCAGCAACGCTTGCTTGCTGTTACAGGAGCGATAGGAATTGTATACAAGCCTATTGAACTCAGCTTCATTATCGGCTCAGGACTCTACAATATACCGAGAAACAAAAAGAACAAATGATAGTTGACACTCACAGCCTCTTCACTGGGACACTGGGGAGAATACTCTGTTACAATATGAGGCAGCCTTGAGACAACAGGACAAGGCAGTGATGTCACATGCAAACCAGATGTAATTGATGTCCTCTGTGGGACACTTGGAGACCTTAAAAATGCAGACTAGAGTTCAGAAGATCAAAAGACTATCAGAAGAGGCACTACCAAGGTTAAGGGTGAAATCTGGAAGGTAAATTAAGAAGTGAAGAAACAAATGACCTTAGTCATTGCATGGACATGCACTGAACAGTTGGTTATGCTAGACATCTCTCTAAATATGGGAAAACTGGTAAATGGAGGCCTTGCAGTAGTAAGGTGTGCATGCCATTGAGGGTAACAGATATACAAACAAATAGAGAAATAATAAAAATTGATAGAATAGAATAGAAGGTGATAACCATTGAGGGAAAAGGACTTGAGATAGTGACTAGAGGAAGCTGTTTGGAGCTAAACTGTATTTTCTCAGATCACTTGTATATTGAATTCCTAATCCCAGGACTTAAGAATGTGGCCATATTCACATATGAGATCTTTAAAGCAGTAATTAATGCAATAAAGAACAAGATAGGATATTTTAAGGAGTTAAAAATCAAATTTATTACAACAAACTTCACACCAACAAGTCCAGTGCCTCTATAAGAGGAAAGGATTTGGGCGTAGACACAGGGGGCAGACAGTATAAGACAAAAGAGAAGATGGCCATCAGTAAGCCAAGAAAAGAGACCTCAGAAGAAACCAAACAGCAATACCTTGTTCTCAAACTTCTGGCCTCCAGAAATGAGAGATAATGCAGTTCTGCTCTTCAGATGCACAGTCCACAGTGCTTTATTCTGACAACCATGGCAACAATAGACAAAGCAATACAGATGCTTTCCTTAGTGTGGTCCCAGACAGACTCTTTGAAGTGGTAACAAGTAACATCTAGGGTGAAATATAAATAAACACTGTTCCAAGAACAGAAAAGGTTGTATGCAAGAGAAATAAGACAGACATTTCAAAAGACAAAAAGGACCCTGTCATCTGTGGTGGGATGTGCTAGGCTGGAGAATAAGCACTGTTTTCTAGAATATAGAGAGACTGTTTTTCATTTCCCAGAGAGGGTACGAATAACAAGACAGACGGTGAATAACAAGACAGATGGTAGGGGTCTGTCCTTAGCTCCTACAGACGTTCCCCATCACAAAAGGATGAAAGGAAGATGAGTGTTGAGATGCATACTCTTTTAAAGCAGCAATAAGAGCCAGCCAATAGCTTGGGACTTTGGAGGGAAGCAGTCATCTAAGTGACTGGGAAAGTGAGCATTGGAGAGAAGTTAATAGGATTCACAGTCTGCTGGGTGCCTCTATGGGGTCTGTGACTATGATTTCAGAAGGAAAAAAACACACTTGCTCAATTTTCTGTATCTCCTTAGTTCGTAGATATACATTTAGAGTGGAAGAGTGGGAAAGTCTCGTCAATGGTATGTATTGCTGATGAGTACAAGCAGAGGAAGGTGATGCTGTGTGATATATGGCACCAGGACAGTACATGATGACGACACCTGCCCTTTGACCTCCTCTATCTTCCCTTGTGAACTTGGCCATCTGTAGATCTTTATGGTACTTGAGCTACCTGGTAGACTGAACCAAAAGGATGAAGGGTTTCAAATGCTCAGATAGAAAGTTTAATTCAATGTTAGGGGAAAAGTGGCTATTCACTCATAATTTAAACAAGGAGATAATAGAATTTGTTTAAAACCCAAACAGTTTGAAATGTAAATAAATAAAATAACCAATAAAAATGAAAAAAAAATAACCCAAACAGTTCAAAAGGGAAACTATTTAAAAGGCAGCTCCATCTTTTGTTGAGTATCCAGGGTTTAAGAGGATGTAGAGCCCCTCCCCCATCACCTAGTAGAGCAGCTACACTGTCACTAACAAGCACTGTTCGACATCAATTATAAACGTGGTGGTGCATTCCTGGAATCCCCACACTTTGGAGGTGACAGCAGGAGTTCAAAGTTATGTCTGAACTGTCTAGAAAGCTTAAGGTCAGTTCAGACTTCAGGAACAAAACAAGCATTTTTTTACCCAATGTTCAATATCTAGTAAAGATAAATTAATGAAATTTGATTCCTGTTTTCTGGGGAGTTTTTATAGGTATAACATACAACAATGATGTATTTTCCCACAAAATTTCAATTCAAGTACTCACCCATTATTCTGATATACCCGTTTGCCTGTCAAACTCCACACCTTCACCACTGCTTGTGAAAAATATTATGATAATAACTAAAATAAACATACCAACATCAAGAACAATATAAAATTGCGGTAAAACCTCATGCAACAACAGAGGTGGCCTACTCTCGTTGATGCTTTAAAAGAACACTGCTCACTCACTCTTCTCCCTGCCTTTATAATGAGGAACTTAGATACAGGCTAAGGACAGACTTCCCACCACCCATCTGTCTCATTATTTGTGCCCTCTCTGTAAAACAGAGGACAGCCATTCTATACTCTAGGAAATAACACTTATCATACTTCCCCATTCACCATGTCACAGAGATGCTATGCTTCTTCTTTACTTTGAATTTCCTGTCTTAGGTCTGTTGTGTTTGACCTTTTCTATTCTTGGAATGGTGTTTATTTGCTTTTCAGCCCACTTGTTACCTGTCACTGCTTCAAAAATGGCTCTCCGCCTCCACACTGAGGAAGGCCATTGTTGCTATAGCTGCCATATGGTAGGGAACAAGCAATTCTATTTTTTGCCATTAGATCAATGTACTTTTAGACAAATATTTTAAATAGAGTATGATTCAAGATGGAAGAACAAATTCTCAATATTCACATCAAACCAACTTGAGGTCTATTTCTCATTTATATACAAGTCAAAATGGAGCTAGCTATGTTTTGGATCAAGAGTGACCTAAGGGGGTTACACACATAGCTCTGTCTTATCTGAAATGAAAATTATTAAAAGTTTGACTTATAGGAACCCTTTATCCTCTCATAGACTCACAAAGACCACAAATAAAATTCAATTATTTGATAATTATCTACTGATATTTAATATATTAGAAATTAGATTGGGAAGGCTATTAGCATATTTTACTGAGGATTTTGAGGATATATTATATTATATTTATTATATTATATATTATAAAATAATATAATCACATTTTTCTTCCCTTTCCTCCATGTGAACCTTCCTAAATACCAATCCTTGCTCAAATTCATAGCCTCCTTTTTATTAATTGTTATTGCATAATCTATATATAAGCATACACACACATATACATAATGTTCAATATCTATGATGTTACTTCTACATATATTTTCAGGGCTCACCATTTGGTGCTGAACAAAGTATTGATATGCTCTCTTCTGGGGAAGATTACTTCTCTCCCTCCCAGCTTTCTTCAGTTGCTGTAAATTCTCTGTGTAGGATTGCGAGCTTATGGACTTCTCTCTTATCCACTTTGTAATGTCCATTGGTGTCATCCTTGTTCAGTTCACATTTGGGCAGTCACGTTGATGAGACTTTATGAATGTAGCTTCTGGTGTTACTAAGAGACACAATCTCACAGCCAACTCCATGGCTCTTACAAACTTTCTGCCCCTCTTCAGCAATGTTTCCTGAGCCTTAAGTATAAGAGTATTTTATAAAATTGTGGCCTTTAATCCAAAATTCTGCATTTTCATTAGTTGTGGCTTTCTATAGCAGTCTCCAATAAATCCACCGTTTGTTAACATACATTATATATGAATTGCCGTGTATATGTTTCCATTCTTCATATGTTTCCATTTCTTCAGAGTAAATTATTGGTAATTTTTTTCCATTGGTAGTACCATGTTTTCCTAATTCTTCAGGATTCTTGTGGCTAAGCACAGGTTTCCACACATCTAAAGAAATTTGCATTTAATTCTAATATTTAGAATTATTTTTGTAGCCTGGCTTCCATTAAGAGAAATTTCACAACATTTTGTTCACCTATATACTTTATAAAAATAATCTAAAGGGTTGAAGGGTGAACTTTCTGCCAGATTCCACAAGTAGGCTTGAGTTCACAGTGTGTGTCTGCTAGACTATTCCTGCATCCTGAGCCTTTGATGTCATCTTTGCCACTAGGATGAACCTGCTGAATGAATCCAGTAGGAAAGAAAGGCCTAGAATCCTGGCCTGCAAAGGTATTCTCAGAGCATACATCCCTAGAATACTTCTGCAAACATACATTCACAAGGACTGATTTGGATCTGGGTCAGCCCAGTATCTGAGATTACAGGGGTTGGTCTGATACCCTGAGTCTGAGTTTATAGGGCCCAGTTTGGTACTGGAGTGACCATCAGGGCTATCTTTTTGTGAAATTTTGCTGCTGCAGGCCTAAAGATGGATCTACAGCAAAGCTCACTGCTCACCTCACTCTCTTTCCCCATATGGAGAGCATCTGTCTCAATACTACGGTGAGTAGGCTTCAAGAAGCAGTGTTGGGGTGATGGGAATGTTCATCCTTGCCATCTTCAGTGAATTTATCATTTGTTTTGTGCTAGGCTTGCATATGCTAAACTGATCTACGATCACTGAGCTATGCCCCAGCAATGTGTTCTTTAAATGGTAGTACCCAATGTGCTATCTGACCTGCCACCAGGTTTCCTTAGTCCTTAAAAGACAGCTCCACAATCTTGCTGATGCTAATCTGTCATAAGTCATTTTGGAAAAGAATCATTACATCCTCCGTGAGTAAACGATAGCATTATTTAATATAAAATTAGAAATTAATAATAGGAAAAAACAGAAAAGTTCTCTATGTCTATGGAAATTAAACAATACTCCTCAGTGGAGCCAACTGGTCAAAGAAGTCAGAGGCAAAGTCAAAAAGGAAACTCTGATGAACAAAAATGGAATAAAACACACTATGTTTAAAGTGTGTTTATTTTATGTATCTGGGTGTTGTGCCTTCAAGTTTGTGTGTCTTTTTACTATGTGCATGTTCTGTGCCTGGGAAGGCAAGAAGAGAGTGTCAGATCCCCAGGAAGTACAGTGACAAAAGTTCTTTAGCCACCAAAATAAGTGTTGAAAATTGAACCTAGTCCTCTGAAAGAACAGCCAGTGCTCTTAGCCACAAAGCTATCTCTCCAGCCCCAAGTAAACCAGAATTTAAGGACTATAGCAAAATTAGTTCTAAGAAGGGCATTCATTGTAAAAATAGCTTAAGTAAAAAAATGAGAAAGAAACTATAGGCTTAAGGAAGAAATTAGTAATTAGCAAAAGGAAGAAATTAGTAATAAAAAATTAAAACATAGATAAAAGAAATGATAACTAAGAAAATGATTTAAAAGAGAAACAAATATGAGAGTTTGTGTTTTGAAGAGATACGTGAAATGTATAAAACTTTATTTAAAGTACTAAATAAGGTGAAGAGATTCAAACATAGGTAAGTATAAGCAAGAGAGGCGTCACTGCACTGAATGGCACAGCAGAGACCACTGTGAGCAATTATAACTCATACAATGGGAAGACTCAGAGGAGAAGCTCCTCGGAACAGACCTGCCAGGAGCACAGCAAGGAGACATGGAAGATTTGAGTAGACAGAGAATAAGCAAGAAAATTGAAATGTTAACTAAAGATATCACGCAAAGTAAAAAAATATGGCTTCACTGATAGATAACTTACAAAACATTTTTACTTTTTAAATTTGTGTGTGTGTGTGTGTGTGTGTGTGTGTGTGTGTGCGCGCACATGCATGCACAGTGTCCATGAAGACCAAAAGAGGCCATTAGATCTCCTGGAACTGGAGTTACAGAGAGTTGTAAGCTGCTTGATATGGGTCCCGAGAATCTAACGGCTGTAGAGCTGGTAGGTGGAGTGGCAGGAATTTAAGGCTAATCACTACAACCCCAGACTTGAGTCGTTCCACAAGACTGTGGCATGCCCAAGATTGCTTCTATCTCTGAAATGTAATGGCCTCTACAAATTATGGGTAGTAAACACTTGTAAGACTTTTTGACAATCTTCTTTACCAGCTGCCCCAGAGATAGGGCACCAGCAGGTTAGGGCCTCTACCAGATTGAAAGCTCCAAAGGCAGAGTGACAATCATGCTGACACCATTCCTTCCTGTTAGTATTGTAAAGGACCCAATCCTCAGCATTCTTTTAAATGCTTAGCAAAACGAATACCACTGTGAAGTAAATCACTGAGCTTACAGGACTATACAGTATAGAAAACATTTGTTCATTAAAAAGCAGTTCGATTGAAGGCACTTTAACTAGTTCGTGTTCGTTTCATTTTTTTATTCAAACTAAAATTAAAAAGTCCTCCTTACTTTTAACCCCATTGGGGCTGGGGAGTGTTCTCATTCTACAATTCCTTTATTTCACATTATTTCACATTTTCTACTATAGATAAAAGTCCTTGTGGTTGGTAAAAGCACTTGGTTGTATTCATAAAGAAACAATTTTCACAAAATAGTAATCAAATAAGTTATATATCCTTTAATTCTTATCTTAAAAAGTTGACAGCTGCCATGCGGCCAAATAAAGGTAACACACTATTTCCACGTACCATGTGATCCGTGGCCTCCAGGCTTATAGCAGGCTCTGGTAAAACCAGAAGACTGGGATATCAGAGATTGCAGCCAATGTTAAGATTGCTGGCTTCTCCTGAGACCATCTTTGGAAGGATGCTGTGATTAGTGAAATCATTCAGCTTCCAAGCCTGGAAAAAGTAGGCACTAAATTCAAATATCTGATTTCCCAGTCTCCCCACCCCCATGTTATCTATCATGCAAGTTATAGCGCATCTCTGCATCCCACATTTTCACTGATTACTACCTGAAAACCCAAGCTGTAATCATTAAAAAAAAAATGGTATCTTACTAAATATTCATCAGGTGATGATAGTTATAAAATTGTATTCTATACCTAAAGTTTAGTGACAGGCCTTTACATATTCTCAACCACAAAAATAAAGAACAAAACAGAGAAAAGAAAACGAAGGTAATTGCTTAAGATGATAAGTACTGCAGTTAGCTGGATTGCTCAAATCATTTCATATTAAATGTGCATAATCAAACCTCATACTGTATATCTTGAATATATAAAATTTATATTTTAATAATTCTTTAATAAATGGATGAAAAGAATGTAATGCCCTTAAGATTTAAATCATGCGTGATTTATCTGTGCAGATGACGTGAATCAGCAAGCATTTGGACTCTATTTCATGACAGCTAAGTGAAAGACTTTGAACTAGGGAGGGGGAAGGTCTTGGTCCTCCCATGAGCCTCTTCATCATCTCACCACAAGCTCATTGTTCACATGTCTTCCCGACACAGTACCAGGAAGGTCAGGTTCACAGATTGTACTAGAGTTTCCCATGGGGGAAGTATTTAAACCACAAAACCTGCAAAAGTTATCAATCAGGATAAGAGCTTGGTTTTGATTTTCTTTGGTTCTTTCCTTACCCTTTGAAGAATTATTTAATATTAAGCAGTGCACTCTTAGGTGAAGGAGAGGGTGAGCCATACGAACATGTGAAGCAATTCCTGAGCACATGAACTATGCAGAAGGCATGAGGTACATAGGTGAGGTAGTCTAGGAAATCAAGCATTGATTTATTTGTTCCAAGAAAACTTAACTGAGTTACAGAAGAGTCCAAAACTGAATTGAACCCTACTAAACTGACTCAGTTTTAAACTAACCTTTAGTCCTAAAATACAGAAGTGAAAGAATACATATATGTGAAATCAAGTTCATCTCATATTTTAGCCATGTACATATCGCTGTTTCACTCATCCAAAGAAAAACCTTCAAACATCCCTATCAAACATTCCTAACCTCTGTAATTATTCTCTCTAATCAAAGATCAAAGCTTTCTTCAAAACTGAAGAACTTTAACTAGGGTGGAGTGGTACAAAGAACCACAAGAAAGCAAATGACTGTCAGAAGATTTCCATGTTCCCAGTGGAGAACCCTTCAGGCTGGCCAACCTCATGTTACAACCTAAAGATATATTAAATTTGACATCACCCACTACTAAAGCTGTAAACTTTCTGGAAAAAAGCTCAGGGCAAGAGACAGGCATTTGGTTTATTTACTCTCATGGATGCAGAACCCAAAAGTCATTGCCTTGGCTTTCTGGGTTCCTATAAGAAAATTTTCACATAAATTCCTGTAACAAAAATAAATAGTCATGCAAGGTAGGGAAAAGTAGAACTATTGACCAAAATAGAGATTGACTTTGCAATGCCTACATTCTTTCTATACATTTTCTCTTGTTTTGTTTGTAGTAAAAATTTCCTATTGTGATATAAGATGCTGGTTAAAAATGAAGTATTTGAGGAGAGACAACGCTGTTCTTTATTTTGTGTTTTTCCCTTGTTTAATATGCCACTTTCTAGTACCATGGCTTTGATTGAGACACTCAAAAGGGTTTTCATTTGCTTAATAATGCCTGGCCCTATGACAGGACAAGTGCTCACAGTCACAGTTCAATTTAGTTAGTGACTGTCAGAGATGCTGACCCAGAATAAACCTTCCCTAAAGTGTTAGCTAACATGGCTCTCCTTGTGAGTCTTCTGTAACTGGGTCACCAGATTGAGAATGACTGTCTTCACTCCTAGGATATAAATCATTGGAATATTGTTGATCTCTGGTGCATGGGCATTCTTCTACTTCTGCTCACTACATAAAGAAGATGCAATCTGTGGTGCTTTGCTCCTGAATTTGGGGCTTGACTCATACTGAGATCATAAACACATTTGATGAACTGCCATTATGTCTACACTTAAGTAAACTAAACCAGAGTCAAAATTCTCAATCTCTGGGAACTATGAAAAATTGACACTTGTTTAATATTTGTTTATGCTCTCTATAAAATCAATTAAAGTAAATGTTGCCCTATGAAGCATGGGTGGGAAAATACCATTTCTACATATGATCAGACTCAGAGACCAAGAGACATGGAAAATACCATTTCTATGAAAACTAAAATGGATGAGTACAATTAAATCTTGGTAAATAAAATGAGAAGCCACTAGAAATTTTCAATGCTAATATAAATGTAATGATGAGTTACTGGAAGTAAGATAGGATGGTGTGTGTGTGTGTGTGTGTGTGTGTGTGTGTGTGTGTGTGTGTGTGTGTAAAATATGATTGCACTGGTAATTGAATCCATCTTTGTGGGTAAAGAGAGGTGTGTTGATCAAAGGAGAGGGCTTGGTTCTATCTTACTAGGCACATTAGATGGCCTATGCTCTAAAATGGGGATGTATGTCAAACGCTGAAGATCTAGGTATAGATCTCAATATTTTAGGGCCTTTTCTAACTCAGCTCAAACTGGTTCTTATAAAAAGTAGGGAAAGCTGCAAAAACAAAAGGAAACTTAATACCTCCCGCAGATATGGCACTAATAGACCCTAAGCACTCAGAGGGGCTCGTGTAAACATTCCCAGGACATGCACTGCTCTTTTGGGGCAGGGTTGAGGCAGAGCTCGGACTTGTGAGCTTGTAACGTGTTCTGTTTCCCTGCCTTTCATTTCTACATGATTATAGGGAATCTATATAACTCATGGAGATCTAGAGTTTTGATTCTTGCCTAATTTAATAAAAATCTACATTAATGAGCTGCTGTGAAACAGGCATTTATAGTCTCAAGGTAAGCCAGGTCCCAGATTCAGTAGCAAAGCTTGGCAGTTTTCATCTTGTTAATACAACACATTCAAAAGAAAATGTTTTCAAATCCCTGCAAAGACTTGACACCAGCATCCTCCTTTTCTGGCTTTGTCTCACTGTATAATAATCATTGGAAAAGAACAGCTTTTTATAATGTGAGATTATAGCCATTTGCTGGAGATAATCATCTGGTCCCATTAACCATATCCTCAAGGCTCTGGGCAACCTGCCAATGAAATGAAATGAGATTCATTAAGATCAATTTGTTAATTGTTAATGAGGCTTCAAAATGTCCCAGTAAATGACTTGATCGTTTTAAGAATGCATTGATGCTTTTTCTCTTGTCCTTTCCGTACATGAAAAAGTTAATTTATTTTTAATCATTTCCATTTCTCCTTTCATCCCCCCTGAAGGCTACAATAATTCTCTGCTATTACCACCACTAATCAAAGCAGCCCATAAAATTGAAGACCAAGTGCAATGAAAGAACACTTAAATAGCATGACAGGATCTTCAAAGCAACCGTATTATTTCATTCCATTTACAAAATGGTGAAGATAATAGTAACTCACAACTTTACCATAAAGAGCTAACATGTTGTGGGGCCCCACTTTTGGAAATGATAGATGGAGCTGTTCAGGATGTTCCTGAACATGCTAGCATGTGCAAATGAATTAGACCATATACAAGACATCCTTTTAATTGCTTGTATTGACTAATTAGCAAAACTTGGCGGGAAGCCTGGCACAATTATGAGGAAACACTTAGAATTGAGCTATTGACAAACTGACCTGCATCTATCATTCTTTCACTGGGTAGTCCACGACTACACGGTACAGGCAAACAGGGGTGATCAAAACTATCTGCATCATAGAATCTCTTTTCTATAAATCAGAATAATTAAAATCATATCTTTTGCCAATTCGACATTAGTAAATTAAGGACTTGAAAAAAATCTTTTTACACAAAAAAAGAAGCCAATTTAAGGGGCCATACAGGGCACACTGCAAAAATTATCACAAGATCCCTATATAAATTCACAAGGATGGAGGTCAGCACCCATCTGTTCATCTATTTCCCTAGCAACCAAGATCCATAGAGAAACTGGATTCGAATTCATCTCTACTGTCCTCTAAAGCGTAGAATGAAAGGTTTTCTTAGCTTCATTTCCCTCCTTCACAAAAAGATTCAGACCCAGTGTGTGTGGCAGGGAAGAGAAAAATTTTAATTCAAAGGTATAAATCATTACTGTAAATATCTGTCTGTTCTAAAGAAGAGTGTGTATACTCATCCCTTGATCCTACAGTTTATACCATCAGGTTGATATAGATACATATCAACAAAGTCTATCTTCACATAAGTAGGCTAGAAGAATAAATGAGAGTATGGAGATTTTAAGCTTCTATGTCTATATATTGATTTTCATGTGTAATGAAGGGGATTTATGGCTTTTAAAGCCTTATGAGGGTATGGATCAGAAACCAAGACATTCTAATCAATATTACTGAACATCCAAAGTAAATTCAAATAATCCTAGAGCTATTTTTAATAATATGATAATATTAAAGTAACATGATATTCTCAAAACAAAAAATGAATTAGGTGGTGGTGGTGTGTGTGTGCGTGTGTGTGCATATGCACTGTGATATGTATGAATTCATATTCACTTGCATGGGCACACACTTACGTGGACTGCACATGTACCTGTTTATGTCTAATCATGTGACAGAAGTCCCAGAGCTAACATCTGTTGTCCTCCTCAGTTGCTCTTTGCATTTTTGTTGAGGCAGAGACTTTTGTCCAACCTGAAGCTTACAGCTTCTAGGTAGTATAGTTAACATGCTTGCCCTGGGGATCCGGTTTGTGCATCCTGAGTGCTGTAATTAAAGGTTGCTACCCAACCTTGCCCAGCTTTTATGTGGACTCTAGAGATCCAAACTCAAGACCTCGCATTTGTAAAACAAGTATGTTATCCACTGAACCAGGTCTCCAATCTAAAATTAGTTTTAAAATAAGTATGTTTCAACTAGAATTTTTAAAAAGATAATGTCATGAAACTGCCAGAAAAAAAAACAAAACAACAACAACAAAAAAAAACAAATTTAAAGAGTCATTTAATGTGTAGGCACTTGATAGCTTAAAACTGAAAATCATTACATTACAAAAACATATAGGGCAAGCCAAGCAACAATCACCAAAATATGTACTATTGTCCTTATCTGAGACACAAAGTTCTATTTTCAACAATCAAAAGTCTTTTTAAGTATGGTAATCACAGCGCTTAGGATGCTGAGGCAGGAGAATCAAGAATTTAAGATCTAAACTACATAGTTCTACATAGCAATGTCTAGAGAGAAATAAAAACTTAAAGCAACAAATTCCTGAAGGCAACTTACGATCATCGAAGTCTATTTTTTAGATCACATGTAATGAAGTTTTGCTTTATATGTGAAATATCGGTCACCATCACTGAATTGACAGCCACAGGCAGCATGCTGTTATGCTGGTCCACAGTTGCTCATCCCAATGTAAACTCTTCTATATTCCCTTCCACGGTGCCATTCAGGATTTCTGTCTGACACACTTTTTTGGATTTTTTTCAATAAACAAGTCATTTGACAGTAGCTTAAAACAGATATTTTGAAAGTAATTGTGAAAGCAGGTATAATGAGCAAGGCAGGACAATTAGAAGTAAATAACTTCTTTACTTCTTTAGTGGCCAGTAAACAGGGGCTGGTGCTGTCCCAATGCTGAGACCAAGGTGTCTTCTCAGCAGCCTCTCAGTGTGACAAGTTGGAAACCAGCACACACTGAATGCTTGTTCTTCTCAGAAACTGGCTCACTGCTCTCAATTTTGTGTCACCATATCCACAGGCATCCACCACTGGGTTTCAGCGTAATCGCCTTCAATCGATACAAACAGTGGTTGTGTGCATCTTAGATCTTTCTTATCAGAGGAGAGAACTTTCTGCGCGCCTTATGGTTCCGGGAATGTTCCTAACCCATAAGAAACAAACTTGGGAAGTAGTGCAAATGCCTATGGCTAAGCCTGCCAGTCACTTGCCGGCTTAATACGTAATAAAGCCACTTATTCAAATCCTAAATGTCTATCTCTTTCTACAAAATTAGTGATAACCATACCCACCTCAAAAATTGTTATAAATTGAAGTAAATGCAATGTCCCACATTTCAAAGTCTTGACTTAATAAGTGGTGTCTTTATCAGTGCAAAATTTAAAAAGAATAATTAGGCTTAATCTCTCAAATATCCTGTTCATTGACAAACAGCCCGGCTCTCCTTGTGTCACTTCAGTTTGACTACTCAGGACATAGGAAGATGGTTTTATCTTCCACATACTTCCTAGTAATACCATTTTTCTCCTTAGATGTCCCCCAGTACTCTCTCTAGCACCTTCTGCTTCTCTTACTCTAATTTCCTTCTTTCCATAATAACTCTCTACTTTCCTAAAATGTCCTCAGTTTTGTTATATTTCCACCAGTAATTTTCACCTACGTGATCTCACATCATCTTTTCGTGTGCGTACGTGTATGGTGTATGCGGTCTACACCAGTTTCCAGGTTGGTTGGTTTGTTTCTGACTCATTCATTTTTAGTTAAAAGGGTGGTTGCTTTGTTTGTTTGCTTCAACTTGACCCAAATCTCAACATATATGAGGAGAAGTGATCTTTGTTGGAAAAAAATAAATACCTTCATAAGATTGCTTTGTGGAAAAAGTGAATGTGAAAGCATCCTGTGGGCAGTGTCACTACTGGGCAGGTGGCCCTGAAACATGTAAGAAAGCAGGCTGAGTGAGGCTCAAGGTGCAAACCAGTAAGCAGTGCTCCTCCATGGCTTCTGGTCCATTTTCTGCTTCCAGGTTCCTGTAGAGAGAACATACTATGTCTGTATGGATTTGGCACCTTCCAATAATAAATCTGATAGCCTATGGCTTAGGTAGGAAATAGGAGGTGGAACATCTAGGAGGCAGAAAGAATTCTGGGATAGAGCCAGGTGCAGGAGAGTCATCCAGGAAGTTATGACAAGTTGGACACATGGTACCTGAGTACAGGTAAGCAGCCACATGGCAGAATGTAGATCAGAATATAAATGAGTTATATTGTTATGCTAGAGAAAAGCCTAGCTATATGGCAAAAGTGTTTTTAAATGTATTTTGAGTCTGAACCTTATTTCTGGGAGCATGGAGCTGGAAGAAAGAACCAGACTTAACTTCTACAGGTTCCTGGCCTAATTTCCCTCAGTGGTAGACTGTGATATGGAACTGCAAGTTGAAATAAACCCTTTCCTCCCAAAGGTGCTTTTCATCATGGTGCTTTATCACAGCAATAGAAACTAAACTAGGACAGTTAGCATTTAAGTCATGGATTTAATGGTTGTTTCCAGTTTTCAATTCTCAAGTACCATGCACAGCTCTACACATGCATTTAATCAGTTCCTAAATGTTAGCAGTCATGCCTCCAGGAGATGACTTCTACTAAAAAACTTATGGGCACGAAAGGAGTGTGGCAAACAACTCTAGTGAGGTCTTGAAGGGAAATCTCTTATACCCAGTGACAAAGGTGTGTAGCTGTTTACCTGACTAAGCTATTCCAATTCCTCTGCTTCATCTGTGGAGTCAAGACAAGCACCATCATATCTCCCCTCTGATCTTCCTTTCTAGGTACATGGCATTAAATGCTCCAGATGGACAGAGATCAAGAAAGAGTGACTTCAAAGAGCCTGTCAATCACAGCCTGTGTGGCTTCTTACTGGGTATTGCCTACTGCCCATTTATCCCCAGGACCTGTTACTCCAACTCCTAGACACACCCACTTAAATATGTATAACCAGAATTGAAAACTACCCAGAGCTGCATTTTCTTTCTCAAAACTATATCATCTGAACTAACCCTGTGTGCTTAGCAGGGTTACAAGTTGCTAATTGTAGTGCTCACATAGGTCAATGATTTAATTTCTTAACACACTACTGTAGTGGGCAGTATTACAGATATGCAAGCCTTAGAGATACCAGGTGCCTTGCATAAGCCTGTATGTTGAAAGACAATTCATCTAGTCTGGACTGTAAACTTCTGTCACTTTTTTTTCTGTTTTATATACTACAGGAACAGAGAAGCAAAAATAATTCCATGGGGTGGGAACATGGGGAAATGATGCTACTCCACAGGAAGCCAGAGGATTACAGACAGAAGGAAAGCTGACTACACTGCCAGCAAAGCTGGAGATGTGGTTGGAAGCAAGGGCAGGAATGGCTAGGCTGTTGGACTTGGTCTACCTCTACCTCTGGACAGCTCCAAGCTAACAATGCCACAGGAAGACTCTTGTGTCTCCCTTTGTAGCCTGGGCTCCTCCGTGTCTCAGACCCTGGATGTGGGTTGTCTTTCTGAATCATCACAGTATGACTCACTGTTTTCCCATACTGATCTTTTGAACCAGTAATAAAGTGTTCCACACCCATTTCACCCTGGTCAGTTGCACTGGGACTGAGAAACAATTAGAATAGAGTTATATTACAAGACTCTGAAGTGGAATGGATCTAGCATGTGCCTTTTAGAGCCTCCCTTGGATGTTGGGGAGAATTACCAGTTCCGCTTCAAACTCTTTCTAGAAGGCATGATACATATCTAATGACCTTCATGTACCTCTCATAAACACTTCTTGATACCATAATATGTCTTATCAGAGGAGCTCAAAGCTCCTTACCCAAAAATTGTTTTTGTGAAAAGCTACGATGTGTCTGGGTAGTAAGGATAGAGACTTGAACACACACAAAATGAAATAGCAGCCTTCCAAAATCTTACTTGCAAATATAACTAATTAAAAGTGTAACAGCTTAGCATCCTGGCAATCAGTTTTACAGAAAAAGAATGAGGGAAAAAACAAAGCTTAAAACAGTTATAGATACAGTGTAAGATGACTTGGTGAGTAGATGAGATGGTTTTTAAATTAGTGTAAATGGCAGAAGTGAAGGCACTAGAAAGAGACATGTATATCTTAATCTATCAGAGGACTGGAATGATGGCCACCAGAAGAATGAGAATTCCCCTAGAAATCTCATTTTGGGAGAAGGAAACAGTGTGGCCAGATGGAGAAATTGTCTCCCAGACAGGGAAGGAGCTTGGACACAGTTCTAATATCTTGTCATGCCATCTTAGATGGACTGAAGGCCTGGCAATGATGAGACAATGGTGGGTAGGACTCCGTCTTGACGCAGCCTGCTGAGACGTTCATGTCCCTGCTCGTCTATGTAAACTTTAGTCAATCTTGGACCTGAAAGATGGATTTGAAGGGCACACTGCATCACTTTGTCTCTTCCAAATATTCTTACACTAAATAAGCTTCATTTTCTGCTTTCTATTAAATTGGCTGTTTTAATTGGCTTCTTGGGTTCTGATGGCTGAACTTGGCTTCCTAGTGTTCACACTATGACCCTCAATAACATTAGGACTTCATTTTTTATTTTAAACAAATTGAAACAATATAGAAATTTACAAAGGAAGAAAGAGATAAATGGCCCACATCCTTTTTCCAGGCTGGCCATTGATCTATGCTGAACTCTGTTGCAGACACATCTGGGCAGATTTGGAGATAAGGAGAATCTTAGAGGATTAGAAACATGTTGTATTTTAACACGTGATTTAAGTAAAACATTAAATTAAATGACTCAAAATTAATAAAGAAATGAAAATTGGAATAAAATAAATGTATCCTTAATTAGTAACACTCAAAGTTTCAAGAGGGAAGGGCGGGAGAACCCATGCACAGGAAAATGAACTTGAACTTCTTATCTCACACCATATGCAACAATCAGCTCTAATGTGACTAGACACATAAACATAAAATCTGAAACTAGGGAGCTTCTAGAAGAAAACATAAAAAGGTAGAGATCTTAGCATTGGTCTGGACAAACTTGAGAATGGGATAAAAAATTATAGACAACAAAAGCAAAAATAGACAGTAGGATTCCATTGAATGTAGACACTTTGCTCAGCAAACAGACTGAAAAGAACCCATGTAATGGGAGTGATGTTTGCAAGCTGTGCAGCACAAAGGAGAAAGGTGTAGCTTGTGTGGCTCCTCCAAAACTCAGACCTTGTTCAAGGTTTACTAAAGGTTGGTTCTTATGGGGTCATGATCGGCCCATGAAGGCTTCTACTATGTTGATGAGAGGGGCTTCAAATAGCAGCATTTGTCTAGTTGGCATTCTTCTGCCCAGTGAGACCCCATTTATCTTTTTGTCCTTTTACCATAAGAGAGTAGAGAGAAGAAGCCCTCACTAGATGCTGTCATGTTGACATGGATTCCCCAGCTCCCTGAGCTTTAAGGCTCTCTCTCTCTCTCTCTCTCTCTCTCTCTCTCTCTCTCACACACACACACACACACACACAGAGAGAGAGAGAGAGACAGACAGGCAGACAGACAGACAGACAGACAGACAGACAGACAGACAGAATGTGTTCTTTCTTGTGCAGGTATACACATACCTATATGCACATATAAGCATATGAGTATGAAGGCCAAAGGACAATGTCCAGTAACTTCCTGTCCACCTTCTTTGAAAGAGGGCTTCCTAGTGGCACTCACTGAGTAGACTGGTTGACTAGTGGATCTCAGGGATCTGCTTATCTCCACAATTCCAACACGAAGACTGCAATTGTGAGTGCTGTCACACCGAGCTTTTGCTTTAACATGAGTTCTAGGTATTAAACTTGGGACTTTGTGCTCCTAAACTGTGCACTTTACTGATTAAGCTATCTCCTAGTCTCTGGGTTTTTGCTTCCTTATAAGAGAAAGAGAAAACAATAACTATGTGAGATTATGGATCTGTTAGTTAGCCATGAACTGGGCTCAAAACCCCTTATATTGCTAGGTCATAGGCCCTTGGGAAGAACCTATTCACTATTATTCTGCTAAGACACAAATTAATAAACTGCCATCTAAGTTCTTATCATTATACCCATAGATTAGTGTATCTCTCAATCCTTATCAGAGAAGCATCATTTTTCCAAGAATGGAGATTAATACAGAGGCCCACAACCGGTCAACATGCAGAGAATAAGACTATACAGTGCTAAGGTCTAAGTGGGATGTCTATATTACAAATGTAAACACACACACACACACTCACACTGAGGTTCAACAAATCAATCCAGAGAAGGGAAAGAAAGATTATAAGAGCCAAGGGTAGCAGACAACTTCTGAGAAACAGTTTTTTCCTAGACACGACAGGGTCATCACACCCGTAAACTCACAGTGACTGTGACTGCATGTGCAAGACCTGCACCAGATCAAAGCAGCCAAAATCCCCATAGATGGAGAAGGGTTCATGAAGTCCCAGCATTCACTGAAATGCTACTGACAATTGATGGCTGCTGGGGCCGGGAGAGGAACAACCAGTGTTATTCAAGGATGTGTTTCATGAGAGGCTACCCATGTCCAATCACCCTTGCACACACAGCGGGTCTAAAAATTGAACATATGAAGATAGGAAGAAAAACTGGTGAGGGAGATAGAAAAGGAACAGAAGAAAGGAAAGTGGATTTTATCAAAACACACTACATGCATATATAAAATTCTCAATCAATATTAAAAAAACAGTAGCGGGGTGAGGTCATAGCTATATTAATTAGTTTGTCACCCCCTTATTTCACAATGTATTTGTATATTAAAATATCATCTTGGTCTCTCTAAATATATGCAATTATATTTGGCAACTGTAACCTCACACACTTGTCACATGTGTGTAGTAAGGAGACAAGAAGAATTATATTTAAACTAAAAACAATCACTGGTGATGTGTCTTTGGTGCTTTTAAGAAAAGTCTTTTTTGTTGTTGTTGTTATACTTCCAGATGATTGACTTCGGGACATTATTGGGACCGCGGGCAGTGGCTCATTGTCAAATGACACAAGCCATTAAGGTCATGTAATTTCTGCTTGCCCTGTTTGCCACTTTCCCAAGCAACTAAAATAACTTGGCTATTGATTCTGTTTGCCTACTGGCAATAAAAGTATAGTGATTAGCTTCAAGAACTTGTATTCCTCTCAAATTTTGGCAGTGCAATTCTATACTGCATTACTACTATCAGAATGTGACTTTGTTAACATTGTCACTACTAATTTTAACTGCTTTAATCTTATTTTTTGTTTGATTTGTATTTATTAGTAACTTTTTAAAAAATGTTAATCAAAGGCTTTATAAGTTTGGTAATGCTCAATAACAAGATGCCCATACAATTAGAAGTGTAACACAATACCCAACCTAGATATACCAACTGTCTTTGACTGGTGAAGACACATGAACATCCGCCTCCATGTTTCTCTCTCTCTCTCTCTCTCTCTCTCTCTCTCTCTCTCTCTCTCTCTCTCTCTCTCTTTCTCTCTCTCATCTTCTAGCTCCTCCTCTCCTTTTCCTCCTCCTCTCCTTATTCCTCCCACATTATATTAGATCCTCCTACATATCACCCTTCCTGTTAAAATAAAACTTTGCTCTCAAAATACAATTAGAGAATAACTATACCAATTTGTGTCAGTGGGTACAAGATAGACCTAATACCCAATCCATCATTTTGTTGACTAACCATAACCTCGGTCATACCTCCTAACTAAAAGACTTAGTTCTGAACCTGGCTTTTTTCTTGGCGTTAGAATGAATGTCAGCTGAAAACCATCCTCTCAAATTTTTTCCCTCAAATAGCCGGGATTGGATATGAGACTATAAGTCTTCAACCCCGTCAGAAATCCAGAATGACTGAGTTAACTGAAATTATGGGAAGCACAAAGCATAGCTTCTAAAACTTAGCCAAATTATAGAAACTGGACAGTCCCTATACTAAAGGACGTTGGAGCATCCAATCTTCAGCCTTCTGGCCCAGGATCATCTGACAGACCTAGTGATGCAGAATTATTATGGGCTGATTACTCTGTCTTGGCAGATATAATCAGTTGACTATTCTGAAATTGTGTCCTTTTCTGGACAGTAATTTGTCAGTAGATGACAAGAGGCGATTCTTGCCTAGTGGCTGTCTTACCACAACTGGAGTAACTCCAAAGATGCTCAATTTCTTCTTAGAATCGAAGACAGGAAGCTGTCAGAAGCAGACAGGGCTCTAATCAAAATGAACATTAATACAGAAATGTTTGTAACGTCAATTATGTGGACTTCTGACATTTTGAAAACCAACTATCCATGTAAGACAATCTGGACTGTTGTCTGTTAACTCCTCTCATCTATTTCTAAATAAAACATAGAAAACACCCTAACAATAAACTCAGAGCCATGAATTTGCTACAGGCCCTTAATTCACAGGCTAACCATCTCAAATCAGTTAGAAAAGTTAAAGAAGGACTGGGTCTAAGCCTTGTATTCCTAAATGTGTTATATAGGCACAATGTCTATCAGAGTAACAATATCAATCTCACTTTTATATCAATAAGAAGCTCATACCAATGAAAACCTTAAATTTGAAATCAAAGTAAATTTTGTACCATTTAAGAAATTATAACTTCATCTTAATAATAATTTTACAGATTTCTACCAATAGGTTATGGCTATACAATAAATCCTAGCTAATCCTCCCTGTTCCAACAAAACCACTACTTTTCCCTAGAAAGACAGCCCAATATTAACCACCTCAGTCCTCAAACCCAGGGAATAGGGGCGCCGACTCTTCATTAACTTCTTCAAGCTGATTATGGGTGTTGAGATAGTAGAAGAGGGGCAGGTAGAAGAGTAAATTGATAAGCCTCTGACACTGTGTCTTCATTACATCCAGCTGGAATTCCAGGACATCAGAGGTTCAAGCAGGTCTGCTCAACTTGCTTGATGAGTAGATACACCAAGGCTGTGTATTCTGCAATATACAGGTCTCAAAAAAAATTTTAGTATCAAGATAATTTTTGTTTGAATTCTGGAATCTAGTCTTCTGGCAGCCTGACTCTGTCATGTCTAATCCATATAATTCTGGGAGTTTCTATGAGGGTTTGCTCCCACTATCCTCCCACTCCCTCCTCCCTGCTCTCGAATTCCACAACACTAGGGAATCCAAACTTTCAGGCACCAAGGCTGTCCACTTCCACTGATGCCTGACAAGGCCACACTCAACTACCTATATAGGTGGAGCCATGAGTCCCTCCCTTTGTATTCTTGGGCTGGAGATTTTAGAATGGCTACTCCAGCTTGTTTCTCAGGGACATTTGCTTGAAAATTTGTTTTCCAGCCTTTTACTCTAAGGTAGTGTCTGTCTTTGTCACTGAGGTGGGTTTCCTATATGCAGCAAAATGCTGGGTCCTGTTTACGTATCCAGTCCATTAGCCTATGTCTTTTTATTGGGGAACTCAGTCCATTGATGTTAAGAGATATTAAGGAACAGTGATTGTTGCTTCCTGTTATTTTTGTTATTAGAGGTGGAATTATCTTTGTGTGGCTATCTTCTTTTGGATTTGTTGGAAGAGGATTGCTTTCTTGCTCTTTCTAGGGTATAATTTCCCTCCTTGTATTAGAGCTTTCCCGCTATTATCCTTTGTAGTGCTGGGTTTATTGAAAGATATTGTGTAAATTTGTTTTTGTCGTGGAATATCTTGGTTTCTCCATATATGGTAATTGAGAGTTTTGCTGGGTATGGTAGCCTGGGCTGGCATTTGTGTTCTCTTAGGGTCTGTATGACATCTGTCCAGCATCTTCTAGATTTTATAGTATCTGATGAGAAGTCTGGTGTAATTCTTATAGGTCTGCCTTTATATGTTACTTGGCCTTTTTCCCTTACTCCGTTTAATATTCTTTCTTTGTTTTGTGCATTTGGCGTTTTGATTATCATGTGACAGGAGGTATTTCTTTTCTGGTCTAGTCTATTTGGCGTTCTATAGGCTTCTTGTATGTTTATGGGCATCTCGTTCTTTAGATTAGGGAAGTTTTCTTCTATAATTTTGCTGAAGATATTTACTGGCCCTTTAAGTTGGGAATCTTCACTCTCATCTATATCTATTATCCTTAGGTTTGGTCTCCTCATTGTGTCCTGGATTTCCTGGATATTTTGTATTAAGAACTTTTTGCATTTTGTGGCTTTTTTGACAGTTGTGTCAATATTTTCTATGGCATCTTCTGTACCTGAGATTCTCTCTTCTATCTCTTGTATTCTGTTGGTGATGCTTGCATCTATGACTCCTGATCTTTTTCCTAGGTTTTCTATCTCCACAATAGTCTTCCTTTGAGACTTCTTAATTGTTTTTACTTCGATTTTTATGTCCTGGATGGTTTTATTCAATTCCTTCACCTGTTTGGTTGTGTTCTCTTATAATTCTTTAAGGGATTTTTGTGTTTCCTCTTTAAGGGCTTCTACCTGTTTGCCTATGTTCTCAAATTCTTTGAGAGTGTTATTTATGTCCTTCTTAAAGTCCTCTATCATCATCATTAGAAGTGATTTTAAATCTGAATCTTGCTTTCCCGGTGATATGGGGAATTCAGGACTTTCTAGTGTGGGAGAACTAGGTTCTAATGATGCCAAGTACCCTGGGTTGTTGATGCTTATGTTCTTGTGCTTGCCTTTTGCCATCTGGTTCTCCTTAGTGCTACCTACACTCACTGTCTCTGACTGGAGCCTGTCTTTCCTATTATCTTGGCTGTTTCAGAACAGTGTCGGGTGGGTGTTACTACTGGGGCCCAAGATCTGCTCAGTGCTGGGGTGCAGACAGAAAGGAACCAGTGCTCTGAGCCAGGAGTGCATTCCTGAGTCCTAGTGGGTCCCAGTTACTCCCTCTTTGGGGCAGGCGTTGCTGTCTCCTTACCTAAGATACTGCCCCAGTTAGAGCTCCTGGGAGGCCCACTTTCTCTGGGTTTTGTGAGATTGGGGGCAGAGCTGCTGCCTGGGATCTGCTCAAGTCCTGTCTTTTAAGTATTGCTGTCATCATTTTATTTTTACTGAAGCAGTCAGCTCCCTGAAGCAGGCTTGGATGTTGGTATGGTCTCTCTCTCTCTCTCTCTCTCTCTCTCTCTCTCTCTCTCTCTCTCTGTGTGTGTGTGTGTGTGCGCACACACACACACACACACACACACACACACTTTTTCCAAGGAGCAGGACTGTGGCTTTCATCAGATTCTCCAAGCAGTTCCTGATGCCAAGACGTTTTAATTCTCTGTTTCACAAACTGGATGTGCTTGTGGTTTGGAGAATCAAAATAATATGGTTAGAAGGGAGCCAAAGAAATCATTGAGAAGCTCAGCAACGGTACCTCCAGGAGAGAGAAATAATTATCCTCATCTGCAAGTGTCTCAGTCGTGACTAAAGAGCAGCTTTCTACCTGTCGAAAACAGTAGGCTCACGCTGGGGAAGGCCATCTGATGAACTCCCTAGACTGGCTCCTCACAACTTCTAGTAAAAGGAAATGGGAAGGGGGGACTGAGTAGAATTTTAAAACTGTACCTGCAGCTATTTACCAGGATGATCTTTATAAATAAAACACATTAAATAGGTGTGTCACATGACTGAGGCTCCTGCAAGTTAACAGCTTGGCTGCCTAGACCATCTCTGAGTTTGTGAGGTTTCAGATTCATATGACCGGGGAAAGGATTCCTGTGCTCAGTACTGTGAGCCACAAAGTCAACATATCCTTCCAGTGTGGCACAGGGGATTTATGGGGAAAGGAACTACCTTTATCTTGAATATGCATAAGGGGCCAGGAGGAAAATAGAGATGGTCTATTGATGTCTTCACTGCAAGAGATGAAAAATCCCTGATTCAAAGAGAGAAATATGTTTTTAAAGTTCATTAATGTGAGTAACAGAATAGAAATTCTAACCAACTCTTTTTTAAAAACAAGATTAAGTTTTGTGGACTTTTAGGCAGTTTTATAGGTGTGTGTGTGTGTGTGTGTGTGTGTGTGTGTGTGTAAGAGAGAGAAAGAGAGAAGGGGGAGGGAAGAGGAAGAAAGACAGAGAGAGAAAGACAGAGAAGCTAATTCTCTCATATCCGCAGTCCTCACATGTACAGTTCTGACCCCCACCCCCACCTCCACATACACACATGAGATTGATTTCTTTTTTATGACAAAAAGTTTCCAGTTACAGAAAAGCAAATAGGTTAGGTGACTCTCACGTTTAAATGAGATTTATCACTAATTATTTTTTAAATGTATTTTTGCAAAATGAATAATGGACAACTACCTCATCACTTATTTCTTGTATGTATGTGATGCTTCCTGCATGGGATTTTCTCCCAGTACGGCAAACTCTATCAAGGCTCAGCCAATAGGCTAAAATGATCCTGCTGATGGCCCATTATGTACTGGATCATATTCCACTGTATATTTTGAAAGCTTACGTGTGATATATCATTTCTAAACTGTCCTCATCTCAGTCCCTTAAAAATCAGAGTACCTGACCTTGCATCCGGACTACAGCCATTCAAGAGGTAACACCCAACGAAGGGGCAGGAGACACACTAAGAGTGTTGGGTAATAATTTACTAAGCATTCAAAAATATCAAAGTATCTGTGGTTCGAGGAAGCTCTAAAGAAGCATTGAACTCTTCAAGTTCAGTTTCCTCATGTGTAGAATGTGGATGATAATCAGATCTGCATGGGACTATGCGAGAACTGAGCGGGACAGTAGCGGAAGCAGGGCCTGGAGCGTAGACTGTTCAGTACCACAGTGTCTCTACAAGTCCACAGCCATGGAGCTGTCATAACATTTTTCACCTTTAGTGGAATGTAGCTCTGACTAAAGAATCTATCACCTTGGAGATTAAAAGCAGAGCCTGTGGGTTCATGGTGGACTTCATTCTATTTTTCCCTGAGAACCTACTGTTTGCTCTTTTCTTGTAACAATATTATTTCAATTCAAAAGATTAACTCTATGTAAGGCTTCAGGGGGAAGCAAAACACACGGGCCAGCAGTGTGTATAGCCTGCGCTATCATTTCTACCAGATTAAAATCACTTGGCAAAAATTCACCGGGAGGAGAAGATGGGGGGCTGTCTGCCAAGGTTATATGAAATCTCACTGCAAAGTAATACCCCATGGACAGAAAAAGAGGAGAGTAAGAATCTTGGCATGAGGCTGCAAAGTCAAAGATCAATCCCATTTTCAAACGTGCCTGGAGTCACACAGGGAATTCTCCCCAGATGCTGGAATTCAGCAATGGAAAACTCTTTAAGGTTCATGGGAGTAATTTATTCTTACCCCTTTAGAACATCCTGCTCTTTGAAATATGAATTATGTGTGCCCACTGTAACTAAATTTCTCTGGTATAAAGTACATGTCCATTGGAATCTGTATTTCCATTTGCTATATCTAAGAGGATATACTCGTTCTGATACCTGTTTCTTCCTCTCGAACTGCCCACACCCACTTCCACTTGAATTTAGAGAGAATAAGGCAATGTTCCCTTCCTTCCCCTCCCCTCTCTTTCTACTTCCTTCCCTTCCTATCCCTTCTTATCCCTGAGGTGATAGAGAACTATCTTTTCCACATGAATTTAATGTGTGTAAAATAACTCAGGCAATTTCAACATAACATTGCTCCTTTTCAGATAAGGCCCAGCTATGTTCTTTGCTGAGCATGGTGGGAACACATGATTATGCCATCCATGAACATGCCCATCTGTAATTTCCATTCATCGTTGAGAACGTGTGGTCAAAGAATTGATGATGCCGCCCATTTGACATGACAGGTCGCTCACACTACATGGGGATCTATCTATGCAGCTGGCTGCCGCACACTTCATTTTTGTCCCATATATTTCACTGCCCCATGGCTGCTTCTAAGCTGAGTGGCCCTTTCAGCAGCTAGGAAATGCCTGGATGCAAAGATGAACTTCTTCTCTTATTTATATTGAGGAATATATAAAATATTCCAACATTATGAAATGGCAGACAGAAATCCTTGCAGGCTATTTATATTCACGAGACAGCCTCCAGCATGGTGAGACCACCAGAAATTAAATCCATCGCCCACCCTACACATCACCACTACAGGAAATGAATATTTGTACCTTCTAAAAGTGCCTCGCTGAACAAGTCTGCCTTATGATGACATCTGCTGGGAGACTCTGGCATTGAGTGGAAACCAAGCCAAATATCTAATGTCAATAATTGCCTAGGGAGGTGGGAGAATTGTTCCAAGGTCTGTCTTTTAAATGGTCTTCAAAGCTAGAAATCATATTGTTAAAACCATAAGCCAAACCTAAGGTGAGCCCATAACAAATACCAGATGCAGAACTATGAAATGGAACCCCAAGTACAAGTTAACACCTCAATGCAGTGTTATTCCACTTTTAAACACCACATCTATAATGATAAAGTAGATGATATTCATCTGAGATATGCCTACACTAGTTTCTCACTGCTGAAGGTTTCTCATTTTCTTTAACAAACATCAAAGGATTAGTTGAAGGTAAAGCATCTTTATCTTCTTGGGAATGCTACTATACATTTTGGCCAGACTTTCCTGGTTCATGAGTACATAGATCATCTCCTGTGTTTGAATTCCAGTTGATGATGTAAGCAACATCTGGGGGAGAAGGACTTTAGAGGAAATGATCTTTCAGCAAGCTACTGCTATTTCCAGTGGTACATCCTTCAGGAAAAAGGCAAAAGTAACCTTAACTATAAAAAGTCTCCTAGCATCTTCCACCATTGCAAGTAGACACATGAATAAAATAAGAATTGCAGGAGTTAACAGAAATGAAAATACAAAAGAAATTATGACATGAACAGTCATAATTCTACTGAATTGTCCCCACTAAACTGTATTAACACGTGCTACAATTAACTTAAGTATTGTTAGCACAAAGCCTATTCTGCAATTGTTGTTTAGGCAAAAGACTTTTTCAATGAAATAGAATGTCTCATTCACTGAGGAAAATTCATATTGTCATGGTTACATTTGAAAGTATGATAGACAAATTCTCTTTCTCCTCTTGTTATTCATACTAATAATTGAAGCCAATTTTTAATATTGGATTGGAGAGAGATCACAACTATAAAATTTCTGAGGTTATTAACATTATACCCTCTGAGAATTTTCAAAGAGAAATACACACACACACACACACACACACACGTTCTGAAAAAAGCTCCCTGTACTTTTTTAAACATAAAAGACAAAGGAACTTATTTTATTCTTGATACTGCAGCACATGTCTATGATATTCAGATGCAGTTTTGCATTTAAAGTGTATTAAAAACTCATTATTGAATCTAATCATTCAAAGGCTTTGTTTCTATCAAGGCTCAAGTCAAGTGGCATAAGATTAATGAACGTTTGCTTATATTCTATAATCTCTTTCACTTCATGAATTGAAATTATTTACAGGAAACTCTCTACAAGAACCAACACTACAGTCAGCATCCCTCGGTGCTATGTTTTTAGTGCTAGTCCACAGACTTCCTAATAATCTGTGAGGGAGTTTCCATGTATCTATCCAATCTTCCATACATCTGTATATCCTACCATTTTATTGTCCCACCTCCCTCCTACACAGACACATGCTATAATAGTTTATGTCTTCTTGACTCAGATTGTCTTTCAGATACCAATCCATTCCACAATTTCATCTCCCATTCTTTATGCTTTGCTCTATTTATAGACCATTAGACTCCAGTTACCATTTTAATCTCTCCATTCATTTTGTTTTCTCACCTAGAGCGTTCTGTTCCCTATACTCATTCTCATTCTTTTAGGGTTGACTTTAAGCTGTATCTAAGAGCTCTTGTGTGTTTCAAATGTTAAAGAACCCATGCACATCTCAACAGGATTTCTGAATATTACTGAACACCTGTGGATCAAATTAAAAGTAAACAGCTAAGTAAATGTGATTTCTGTGTCAGTGTTATAGATTCATTGGTACCCAATGCTAGTTAATCAATTTTTTTTTTATCATTAGTACAAATCAGAAAGTCTTAAAATTAGCTTTTTTTTTTTTAAATCAACTGAGGCTTATGTAAGAACGGACCCTGTACTCTCCTTAAGACCATGACTGAGTAGGTTTTCAGAACGGATACCTTCAAGGAGTTCCACGGGTTCTCAGTATCCACCCAGTGACAGGACATTTTTCCTAAGAAGAGTTCATCTGACTACTTATCAGCTAGCCATGAGGAGTCAAAGAATCTGTGCAAACCACAGGAGATTTAGGGGTGATCTATAGATTAAACATCAGACAGAGTTTTGCCTTCACATGTTTAATCCAGCAGTATCTACGTATTTGGTCAAATAATCCACAGTGCTTTCTCTTTTGCCAGAGTTGTAAACAGGCAACTGGAGCCAGAATTCCCCAGGTATGACAGTATCCAGAATAATCTAGAAGCAAATGCAAAAGAGTCCGTGAATGTCACGCTGAATCAGAAACTCTGAGAATGGAATCTGAGTATCTATACTTTTTAAATCTCTAGGTAAATGATTTAAGCAGAAGGGTCTGAAAATACCTTTTCAATATAAAACTTTGTGGCATATATTTGTTATAGGTAGTGAAGAGCGTCATTAGAATATTTTTAAGCCAGCATCACACATACATTGTACAAATTGTCTCCCCCTTCCACCCCATCTCATTGGTCCCATTTGTTCGCTGGACAGTCTCTCTTCTAACTTCATGTCATAGATGGGATAAAGGGATGCATGCTTGCATGGATGGATGCATGGATACACCAATTGGTGGTATGTCTATTTAAAATCTGGTATCTACCAGTGACTGAAAACAAGCATTATTTGTCCTCTGAGCCTGACTTACTTTCTTGTTATGAGTCACACTCATTTTCCTGTAAATATCATTTAAGTCTTTTGTGTAGCTGAATCGGGCATTCCAGACTAATACCTGTATCAACCTCTTTGCTAGTCAGAACTTGCCTGGGAAGAAACACTTGGTGAGTTAAGTCTTGACCCAATTTCAATAGTTCCTCCTCACCCAAGTCCTTCCACAGCATTCCAGAGGTCAGGATGTGGAACTCAAGTGACATAAGGAAGTAATAAGAGGACTGGAGTGGAAGGAGACAAAGCTTGTCTGGGGTGAGTTGATGATCTTTAATCTTCCCAAAGGTCATCATGATGATTGCTCAACCAAGTCATTTTATGCATAAGGATTTGTGCTGTTTTATGATTTCCATGAGATATGACTACAGTATGTATAACATTGGTTTTGCCTGCCTAGAATATCCTTTGTGTACAAAGGATAGAAAGCAGTGAAAGGCTTACTCTTGGCAAAGCATTGGGTAAAAAAAAATGTCAGCTGAACACTCACTTCAGGAACTAGCTTCTCTTTAAATACCCTTGGAGACAATTTTCTTTCAATTGAAAAAAAAACTCATAATGCATCTTCCATTTTTATTTTACCACAGTAGATACTTTGGTACCCATCAACCAAGAAGAAAAGAAGATGTTTGTCGGTTGGGATTTTGTTCCTGTATAAAATTTTAGGTGGAAACTGTGGTTTTGATGAAAACATCGAAATTCCAGTAAGTGGGATTAATCAGATTTTTATGTTCCAAAGTCAGATTACAAACAGCAAGTAAAAGTTCCCTGACCTACCAGTGGAAACAAACTTTCTCAAATTTAAATGAAACAGACTGCACAGACGTAGCAGAAGCGGAGCTGCAATGAGTAACATTTGACATTTGGAAAGCTGGAATCTCAGCTCACAGCTCTCTCCCATAGGAGACATTTCTCACCAAATAGTTGGCTCATTGTGGGAGCTAGCTTTCTTTGAAACACCAAGCTTGGCGTCTTTAGGGAGAAGGAAAATTAATGCAAACCTTTTTGGCTTAACTCCTCATGGCCCGAGAACTGTCGCAATCTAGAGTCAAGAAGTACAGACTGAAAATGAGTTTTCAAGTCCAAGTGTCTAAGAGACGGGAATAATATCAATGGGAATAGATTGTTGACAGGCCTGGGCCCTCCACCAGCCACAGAAACTCATTCAGTATGTATCTTGGGACTTTTTCCTGACATTTTTAATAAAGGCCCATTGTTTTGGACTAACATTTAAACATCCTTATTTATTTTGTGCACCATGACAGTTGCCATTTAAATGCAATGAAATGTTGCATAACAACAAGAACAGCCAAACATTGAGAGAAACTGTTAAAAGGATTAGTAAGGGGTGAAAACCTTCTGCACTGTCACCAGCACCATTCATAGAGTTAAAGACAGACATCCAGGCAGATGGAGAAATGACATAGGGGAGATTACTAGAAGTTTCAACATTGAACTAAAAATAAGATTTATATTTGTTCTGTGCCTCTCTTAATGCTTCAGAGCTGTAGAGTTCAAATAACCTTGCTGCTTAAGAGCAGATAGAAAATTGGCCCTGTCCATATTTTTTCTCTAAACCATCTTTGCATCCTAAGCAACCCCCCTTGACATCACAGACTCTTCCCATGACTCACGCAGAAAAGCCCAGCTTCATTCCACTCTTCTCCGTGCCTCCTGGTCTGACGAGCACAAAGCAGTAAGACTTAATAAGCCTTTGGCAGCTGTGTCTGCCTCCTTGACCTACCCGGCACAATGGAGGTGGCATTTGTAGCCATTCACAAAATGTGTGTCCAGTGCATAAGTGTCACTGGCACTCTGAGAAGCAGGGATGGCAGACAAACTGGACCAACAATCATTTTGTTTATATCTTTTATAGGCTAATGACAGCATTATTTTCCAAAAGCTCCTGCGAAGAAAATACATGAAATTCAGTCAATATGATTACCCATAAAATACTTTTCTTCTACATTTGACAGGTTCTTTATTATTCTATGACACAATGAACCTGAAACCACAGCAGGGGATGATCTATGATATAATAAATTTGGTCTTTCCTTTACCACATTTTTTAGTTGAATAAGACAATTCTCCATTTGCACATTAAATACTGAAGAAAATGACCTAATTGTATGAGGCTTAAGCATGACTCTCCAAATCCTTTATCTTTCCTGGTTACACAATCATAACTTCAACAACCATCAACGTGGTGATGAGGTTTTCTCTCTAAGGAATTCGCCCACAGTCTGCTGAAATTGCCACAGACAGGACACAGAGACCAGTGGCTTTGCTCCATTGCCTGTTGATAATATGGTTAGAGTTTTCTCTTATAAAGTTCTTGTCTTGGAAGATAACTTCATGGAGCCAAGTAGGAATGAGGCTACAGTTCTCACACAAATTGCAAACTGAGTTAGAGAAATGGCCCATCTACCCAAAGAAAAATAGTGGTACCAAATAACCAGAGTAATAATGATAGGTAGGGAGTGCGCTAGCTAAAGCTTGAAATCAACAGAAATGTCTTAAGATTTCCAGATGTGCAGGTTAAGGCATCACTTAATACAGAAAGCATCCACCATTGGCCAATCACATGCTGAAAGTACAGAACTGCCCTGCCAGGGTCTGCTCTCCTTGACTGGGCACAATTAGTAATGTTAATAGTTGAATCATACAAACCATACAGGTTATAGATGATTGAAGTTTTCAGTTTTACGTGGTTCAATTGAATTCCAGGTTTCATGCATTACTTAACACTTCCAAAAATCCTGCAGTAAGAGTCTCCCATTGCCAGGGCTCTGCCCTGGAATTGCATGAAGTCTATACGAGGAAAATTTTCAAAGCGAACAAACAAAAACTTACTTTAAGATCGTAACAAGTCTGAAATTCTCCTTCCTCTGTAAGCAACTGAGAAGAGGAACAAATACAGGAAATGACAACTGTTGACATTAAACCAGCGACAACGAAGAACTAGGACTCTAAGCAGAAATGAAATAATGAAGTCAATCTTGTCCAGGCTTTTACATAAAAGTACTCTATGGCTTACTGGGAAATTTCCCTTGAAACTGCTGCCTTACCGGGGAGAGGAGACAAGAGCCTGAGGTGCTCTCCTTTATATGTTCAGAATATCCAAGAAACGGCATTCCACCAAGACAACTGAAGTCCACAGAGGGGAACACTAATGATGTGGCAAACACCATCTACACCACAGAATATAGACAGCAAGACAAAAGCCAAGCATTATCCTCTGACAAAAGAAAATGTACCAGAGTGCAGGGTTACAGCGGGGTTTCTAGAACTCACTCAAGGTAAGGAAGAGTTCAAGTTTATATCCCTGCAGTGAGAAACGACGACTCTGTAGGCACATGAGATAGTCAGAAGAGACCATACAGGCCAGTCTAAATTGAGCTTTTTAGCCTTTAAGGTTATTTTAGATAATCTTAACAGTTCTCTTTAAAAGATTCAAACAAGTAACCTATTGCTTTACAATTTGATCCAAATAAAAAACCACCAGGGATCTAAAGAACCAAAAGGTAAAAGTTAGCCAAAATCGATGGAGGCAAATTAGTCATTAGTAAAAAAAAGATGAAGAAAATATTCCATATGGAATTACAATATCACTAGCAAAATGTATGGCATATGCATGTGTGTGTCTATGTCTTGTGTTTATATGTGTGTGCAGGTTTGTGTGGGGGATATGTAGGTATGTGTGTGTTCAAGTGCACACAAGCATTCACTATGTACAAGAAAACATCAGTAAACTTGAATATAGAAGTAGAAATTAGGCAAAATCAAACATGGAAAATTTCCTGGAAAAAATCAGATCTTTAACTTTATTTAAGTATAGTTGTGGTTCAAAAGAAAGGACGAAAAATTATTTTAATAAACTTAGTTTAAAATATTCCAATGTTGAGGAAAATGTTAAATCCACAAAGATTTTTAGAAAACCCTATGCAGGAGAAAGGGGGGGGAGGGAGACAGACAGACAGAGACAGAGAACCATACTAAAAGATAGTTTGGCTAAAGAACAACATAATAGAAAGCATTCAAAGCTAGCAATAAAGAGAAAAACATTTGAAAAACAACAGAGAGAAAACTGTCACATAAAATACAGAAATAAAAATAAGAATCTCACATATTTTTATTTTAAAACTATATAGGCTGGGAAATAAGATACCAGAATCTTGAAAAAAACTGGTGTGTGTGTGTGTGTGTGTGTGTGTGTGTGTGTGTGTGTGTGTATGTAATGAGGGGGTATGCACATATGTGTTTATGTTTTGTATATGAGTGTGTAGGTTTCTGTGGGGGATATGTAGGTATGTGTGTGTTCAAGTGCACACAAGCATTCATGCATGCAGATGATCAAGCATCAGGTCTTCCTCTGTCTCCATGGCTCTCTACTTAATTTACTGAGTAGAGTCTCTCAATGACCTCAAAACTCACCAAAAAATGACCTCAAAACTCACCACTTCTCTGCTAGACTCATAGTCTCTGCTTCATGTCCACACTGGGATTAATGGTGGCTGAACTATCTACTCAGCTTCCACATTGGCAATCTGAATTCTAACCCTCCTGTTTCCACAGCAAGCCCTTTGCCTTGCTGAGCCATCTCTCTAGCCAAAGAACAGAACTAACATACAGCCCAGCGATCTAACTTTCAGACATATATACAAAATACCTGACGTCAGCATCTATAGAGGATTCTTTGTGACATGAGCGACAATAATCACAAGGCAGAATCAACTCACATGTCTGCCAGTGGATTAATGAATCCACTAAACGTATGCTGGCTAAGTGGGCTAAATGAATCACGGTTCACACACTGAATGATACAACCTGGAAAGAAAGGCAAGCTTTCCACTGGCTTCAACACGAACAAACGTGGAAGATATTGTCAAGTCATTTAAACAATGACCAGTAATGTCTGGCAAGACATATATGAATAGTCATTCACAGAAACAGAAGGTAGAGGACCAACGAGAGCTTGAAGGCAGTAAAGAAGGGGTTGTCAGCAGATTACCCTGAAGCTCCCTGTACAACTTGGAATGCAGCTGGCTGGGATGTCCCCACCATCCAACAGTTGTTACTGTTTATGTACAATGTGAGAGACATTGTACATGGAAGCTTTAGAGTTTCCTGATCCTTGTAAGCTTTGCTTAGTTCCCGAGTCTTATATGTTTTCATTTGCTTTCTGAGTTTTATGGTCACTATTCCTACTCTACACCAGGGAACTTTTTAATTTTTAAGAAGTATCCACATAACATGGAGATAGAAGTGAAACTAAACCAAACCAACCAACCAACAAAACAAACAAACAAACAAACAACCCACAACTAATGCAAAAGCAAGTGGGAACGTAGAAAAGGAAAAAATAGTATACATGAATAAATCGTACAAAAAAAATGTATACTTAAAAGTTAACCATACTGCCAATTTCATTAAATGTAAATCCTGAAACACTCCGATGAACAAAATAGAGAATAGAGACTTGTCTCAGTGACAGCGATTGCCCGCATGTACAAGACCCAGTGGGTGGAGACATGGCTGCAAATCAACTTTCAACTACATAGTGCCAAGAAATTCATCTAAAAATGATACCAACCAGTCACAATGGCACATACACACAATATCAGTATTCAGAGGCTAAGCCAGAAGGATGATGAGTTCAAAATAGGGAATGTGGGCTATATAATATTAAAATATTGCAAAAAAACCACCAGATATATACACATATATACATTAGATATGCATTTGTATCCACACATAATGATACAGATAGCATAGACGTAGATGAAAGGCCTAACATTAAAAACTCCTTATAAAAGCAGAAGACTTTTAGGAAGATTGAAGAACCCTTAAGAGACAGAGACTTGCTGGAGGAAGTGAATCACTAGAGGTGGGACTTGAGGTTTTACAGCCTGGTCCTACTTCCTGTTCATTCTCTACTTTGATTGCTGGCGCAGTTTAAGCAGCTGGTCTGTCATTCCTGCTGACATGCCTTCCCCAGCATAACAAAATGTATCCCTTGATATATTTGTGTAAGACAAATTAAACTCCTCTTTCCTTGAGTTGCTCTGGTTGGGTAGTTTGTTGCAGCAAAGAACTAGTCCACCCATCTCCTGGCATTCACACCCTGGTAAAATCTTTTCCCTTTGAGGGTGGACTAGACATAATGGCTTGTTTCTAAAAACATTAAACCTGGAAAACTCCTAAAATATAACCTCTGACATTCATTTTCCCATCTGACCCTGTCTTTCTCCCCAACCCATTCCCACTTGTTTGCCTGCTTGCTTGCTATCCTCAAGTAAATTACCATGTTGTAGGCTGGCCTATGGAGAGCCACATATAGCCAGAAACTGACAGCTATCTCTAACCAATACCCAGGATGAAGCAAAGACCTCAGTCAACTAACAAAATACTGTGAAGAACTTGAAGCAAAGCCTTCCCATATTTTAGTTTGAGATGAACCAAACTTAGCTACGATTGTTGTCTTATGAGGGATCCTAACGAGAGGATCCAGTTAGGCCATGCCTGCATTACTGACCCTCAAGATATTGTGAGGAAGTACTGTTTTACAGTTCAAGATTGAGGTAACTTGTTTTACAACTAAGTCACTTAGATTTCTGCAATAACTTTATTTCCCCTATTGCCTGCTCAGAGAATGGCCAGACTTATACTTCTGCAGCCTCCACAAATCATCTCTAAAATGTCCATATTCTGAATAAAAGTCTTTGAAAGACCTAAAGTATTCTACAGCCACCTATTTCTTAGTCCTAAAATACTGCTACTCACTCTTCAGCCCATAGACTCATGGATGTTCCTCAGAAACACTGGGTATCCTCCTCAGTGGCCTTTCCCTAGTCTGACTCTCTCTACATGTGTCTTACTCCATTGACTTTTTCAAAGCTTAAATCAAATGTTCTCTCTTAATGAGGCATCAGTTTGGAAGCTGGCATGTGACTTCTGTCCTTCTTCACTTTTCCTTGTCCACAGCATGTATTGCCTTCTAACTCGTTGTTTATTAACTCTCTCGTAGAGTCTATTTCTCTAAAAACATATGGACATGGTTGAGATTTTGCCTATTGTGAATGAAATCCTAAGTTCAGTGACCAACACCACATAGAACATACATAGAAAATTTAAGGCTAGTCTTTGCAACATGAGCCTTGTCTCAAAAAAGAAAGAAAGAAAGAGAGAGAGAGAGAGAGAGAGAGAGAGAGAGAGAGAGAGAGAGAGAGAGAAAGGGAGGGAGGGAGTAAGGAAGGGAGGGAAGGAGGGAGGGAGGGAGGCAGGGAGGGAGGGAGGGAGGGAGGGAGAAAGGAAGGAAGGAAGGAAGGAAGGAAGGAAGGAAGGAAGGAAGGAAGGAAGGAGTAGATTTTCAGTTTATGGACAGGTAATAAAAAGAACAACCGTAATCTAAATAATAACAGTGCATAAAATGTCTGCACCAGTTCAAAAATTAGCATATGCTAATCTTTCCAAGAAACCATAGTTATTTTGGAATAATAACTTAAGAATTAAAAATAGAGGTCTGTAGAATTGGCTCAGTTATTAAAAGAACTCAGAAAACCCAGGTTCAAATCCCAGCACCCACATGACAGATCACAACTGTCTGTAATGCCAACGTCCTCTTCTGGCATCCATGAGACCAGCTGCACGCGATCCTTAGATATACATGCTGGCAGTATCCTCCTATACATAAAATAAATACGTTATCTTTTTTAAATAAATTAAAAAGAGCATGATGACATAGACAGATTAATAAACACATATACGTTTCCTTATTGTATGTATTGAACAAAATAAAAGCTCACAAATTCATTTGAGACAATGATAAACAAAACGCATGTGTGCCTGCTGAAAGTTTTCACAAAATACCACATCTCCCTCATTCTGGAAACATAAAATGATCCCTAGGCATCCTTTGGACTTAATGAAACTTTACTGTTAAGCAACAGTTCTGTTTGCCTGGTAAGCTTTCTGGGTTTCTATACGACACGTATTGTGTGATCCTGAAACAATTTCCTGGCAACAGAAGCAGGCCTGTGCTTGTCAGTGCCCACAAACACAGGACTATTTTATTCTGCTCACTTCCATCTTACAGAAAAGGCCTTCACTCAACTGTGCCAAGCAACCCCATCCCCAAGGCAGTTTTGAGTCTAAGTGGTGGTCGTGTGTGTTGCTAGTGGTAGTATACAAAGTAGAGAGCCATGCAGTGAGGGCATTAGTGGCCTGCAATGCTTAACTATTCCAACTGAAATTTTGAGGGCTGGGGCGGGGTGGGAGTTGAGTTTTGATTTTTGGTTTTTTGGTTTTTCAAGACAGGGTTTCTCTGTGTATAGTTGGCTTTCCTGGAACTCACTCTGTAGACCGGGCTGACCTTAAACTCACAGAGATCCACCTTCCAGAGGGCAGGGATTTGAAGTATGTGTCACCACTACTCAGCTACTCTTTCCCTTTTATCCAGGTATGTATTCTTCTACACACACAGAGAGAGAGACATCACAACACAAAACACACTCATCCTCACACAAACGGGTAGGAGATGAAAGTTATTAACAAAAACTGCCATAAGAAGAGCAAAGAAACTACATGTTTCATATCCAACTTCTGAAAATGATTCCATGATTCCTAGTGCTTTCTATGCCCACTGTCAATAATTGAACACACACACACACACACACACACACACACACACACACACACACACCTTGGAACACATTGACAAAGAAAAAAGAGAAATCTTTGACCGGCCCCCTAGCTTGTGCAAACATTAGTGAATCCAGCATGAGTCGATGGAGCCCACACTGTTCTTTGTCAAACAGCTTGTGGGGGTGTATGATGGGATCCAGGGCTCTGGTGACTATACCAGGACAGGTTCTGCAAAACCTCTGACTCAGTTGCACATCAAAGGGGTTGGTTATGTGGGTGCATGGGCAGATCACCCCTAGAGGTATCTGGGTGGTCAGCTCTGTGGCATCTAGAGCAGGCTTTCCCCAGCACTATGGCCATGGTTGACGGAAGGGTGAAGAGAAGATGAAGGGATAGAAGGAATGGGGCAGCTCATCACCATTTAGGCTGCACACTCATCCTTTAAAAGGCACTTATTAAGAGCCTAATAGCAATCTAATACTGAATGGGCAGATACAATTGATAAATGCTGAAACCTCAGCCTGTGTTTAATCACAATGTCCCCACTCCCTGATTATGCAGCTTCCTGGAAATCTGCTTAATTTGTTCTGAGTTTCAGTTTTCTCATTTGTAAATGTTGATAAAAATATTAGTATATCCAAGAACTGTTACATCAGGGCATATGAACATCAAGTGCTTTTGAACATTGCCAGGCACACAGTGAACCCTCAGGACGTGTTACCGTCAGCCACAGTTATCAGGGTCGGCTTGTTACTGCTCAAGAGTGCTACATGTCCAGCGCGAAGGAAACACAGAGTGCCTGTTATTATGAGGCGTGTACTTTACTGGGGATAACGACAGTCAATAAATAATTAAGGAAATATGATGTAAGCAAGATGATAACAATGTGGAGAAAAGCAAAAGAGAGATTGGGAGTGGTGAAATGACTTGAACCTTCCATTGAGAACAGGACAGATGAGATGAGTAGAAGGCAAGCACTCAGTGTCCTCTATCACACCAAATACCTAGCCTCAAACAGGAGCAGATCAGAATAGGTACAGGAGCAGATCAGAACAGGTAACCCCCTTCTTTATCACACCGAACAATAACTATCTGGAGACGTGCCCCTGGTAAGTTCTGGCAACCAGACTTAGGAAGTCACTCCTTTTCCCTCTGAGACTGCTACTCAGCATCTTCTAAGGATAAACACTTTATGTCCCAAAGTCCTTGTTCTTTTAAATATATTAATGATAAAAATTCTAGGACCAATATACCTACTCCAAGCAACTATATACTCTTAATAGAAGCAGCAAGAATACCATATTACATTCTCAAGAGACCGCATTCAGGGTTTGTTTTTTTTTTTTTTTTGGTTTTTTTTTTATTGGATATTTTATTTACATTTCAGATGTTATCCCCTTACCCCATTTCTAGCCCCCACTCCTGGCCCAGGAACCCCCTATCCCATCCCTCCTCCTCTAAGCTGAAGAGAAAAAGCAACTGCAAGATGGTACAGAACACAACTCATTTTTCATTTATCTACATATAGTCCCTAAAGAATATCTTCAAGTGGCTACTGAAATGGAATTGTGTATTCAGTGTAAACTTTGAGGCAAGGAGAATGCCCAGTCACAATTTCCTTACCCTCATATCTCTGGCTGGCTCCCAGTCTCTTTAAAGTCGCCATCCTGTCTTCTGTGTTTGGGCTGTTTTGTAGCCACACATGGAAGTGCTACATGTCCACATCAAATGTGACCCATGGCATTTCCCTTGAATTAAGCAATGCTGACCTGGTGAGCATATGACATTTAAATCTGCAAGGAGTCATCAAGGAAAAACAATTCTTAATGAGTCCACATGGAGGAAGAGTGACAAGGGCCTTTCCTCTGTTGTAATTTATCATTACTGTTCATCCCCAAAGGAGGAGGGGGGAAAGGAAGAGGAGGGGGAGGGGGAGAAGGAAGAAGCAGAAGAGGAAGAAGAGAGGGAAGAGGAATGAGGGGCAAGAGAAGAAATATGATTTGCAATATTATTTTTACCCAAATATTATCTTACTTTCTTCTTGAAAGAACAGTGAATGACAGCCTCAACACCCACTGAAGGAACAAATGTCTCTAAAGCAGCATTTTAATGTTTTCCCTATAATTATGTGTCCAAATGGCAGAGGGGAGAGGCAGTAAGTGCCCAGCTATGATGCTTGCTTGTTAATGTTCCACTTAATTGAAATAGTTTCAATAGTACTTGGTATTCAGACGGGGTTATGCTGTTCAAGGAAAATAATGAGAAGATGCCAAAAATCTTGAGCAAATGCATTTCTTATGAAAATACTTAAGAACTGGGACCTCTCCTGAATGATCATCAAATACTTCAAACTGCAAGTCATGGCTCTTGAGAAAAGCATGTATTTCAATGAACTTTGTTCTGCTGAATATAATAACCCACTCTTACACGGCTATCAACACTGTTAACACACTGCAAACGTGTGCATACGCATGTACACACCAACACATATGCACACACAATTTCTTTTACCAAGGGTCAACATCAGCAAAGGGATGATTAGAACTCAGGAACTGTCATTTGCAGTCCCAATAGAGCTTGGCTCACAGAAGGATTACATCTCCTATATATACAGATGCAGCCCCGGGAGGGCATGGAACTCCATCCCAATCTTCTGACTGTGGTTTGTACTTGCCAGAACTATACAGGCAACACCTCGAAGAGGCACTTTCTCAAGAGCTTTTCAAGGTGACTGTCAGCTGTCTTAGCATTGGACCCTACCTAGCCCACCTACCGAAGCTGTGAAGCTTCATTATTTTGTTTCCACCCATGTACTTCTGCACGAGATGTTCCACTCCTCTTTCAATGTATTACTTCTTCCAACCCTACGGCTTTTCCTGGCATTTTTTCTTAAGCCTGGCTTGCCTCCCTTTTGCCCGCTCAGTCTCTGCCTCTGACCTCCCACTCATTGTTTAAAACAGGGCAAATATTCCTTCCTTTCTGGAAGGCCAGCCTCGCCCTTCAGGCAGTTGTATTTCCTCTGTGAGGAGATGAATGCTGTCTTAGGGCAGCTGTGTGATTGTATGAAAAGGTATAAGCAAGATAGGCCAGGAATAGATTTTATCTTTTTCTGACCAGGCCAGGCAAGTCCCTTTGCCTGACTATCTGTTCCCTGCTGTTCTGTTAGTGGAAATGACTGCACAAGCCTTAGAGTTCCTGGAAATGACAGGAACTCAGGAACTGATAAACTGAACCCAGAAAGATCAGAAGCTTTGTGATTAGAATATTCATGTCATTTTCTATGAAAAGTAGATTTTTAATACAATATACTTTGATCACAGTTCCCCTCCCCCAACCCCTCCCAGATCCTCTTCACCTCCCTCCCCACACAAATCCATACCCTTTCTTTCCTTCTTCATTACAAAGACAAAACAAGCATCTTAAAAATTAATCATAAAAATGAAAAATAAGATAAAATATAAACAAACCTAAATAGAACAAAATGAACAAATGGAAAAAAGAACCAAAGAAAAAGCACAAGAAGACATAGACACTGAGAGACACACATTTAAATACATAGAATTCCTACAAAGACACAAAATCAGAAACCACAGCATATAAAAGGCACAAAATTGAAAACCATAGTATATAAGCAAAAGGCTTTCAGGTTTAAAAACAAAACAAACAAAAATGCCCAGACAAAAAATTATGAGATGAAAGAAAGAAAGAAAGAAAGAAAGAAAGAAAGAAAGAAAGGAAGGAAGGAAGGAAGGAAGGAAAAGAAAAAGAAAACCTCCAAAAATATCACTGAGTTCACCATCTACTGCTAAGCATGGAACTTGCTCGAAGCATGGGACTTACTCATATGTGGTTTGGATACCCACTGAGTATTTCTCCATTGGAGAAAACAAAATGAGTTTTCCTATGTGAGTGGTTATCAACTGGACATAGCTTCTAGATTATGGTTAGAGATTTGTGTCCACTTCCCCTCTCAGTGGGAGAACTCCATCTGACTTAGACCAGTTTGCAAGCTGCCACAGTCTCTGTGAGTTTCTCTGTGTGTGTGGCCTGTTGTGTCTAAGGGCCTTGTTTCCTTTATGTCTCTCATCCTCAATGGCGCTTACAGTCTTTCTACCTGCTCTTCTACAGGGTTCCCTGAGCCCTGAGGGGAGGAATTTGATAGAAATATCCTGTTTAGGACCAAGTGTTCCAAGAGAGGTCTCCATCTTCAGAACAGTCCTGGTCAACGTGACACAAGCTAGAGTCTCCAGGGGAAGAGGAGCCTCAATTCAGAAAATGCCTCCATCAGATTTTCTATAGACAATTCCATGGAACATTTTCTTGATTAGTGACTGGTGTGATTGGGCCCAGCCCACTGTAGGCAGTGCCACCCCTGGGCAGTTGGTCCTGGATTATATAAGAGAGAAGGCTGAGCAAGCCATAAAGAACAGGCAAGTAAACAGCACTCTTCCATGCCCCTGCCTCAGTCTCTGTTTCCACATTCCTTCCAGTTTCTGCTCTGACCTCCCTCAGAGATCGACTATGATGTTAACTGTAAGCCGAAAAACCACTTTCCTCCCCAAGTTGCTTTTGGTCAAGGTGTTTATCACAGCAATAGAAATATAACTAATATGGAAACCGTTTGTCTTCACAATAGGGTCTGGAATGCTACATTGGCATTATAAAAATTCAGTCATGATGTTTCCCCTTTCCAAACTCCTTCAAGGATTGGCAGCCTGGCCATGTAGCCTCCATCATGGGAAACTGGGTAGGGTTATATTGTGGGATAGTGTGGAGGTATCACCTCCCTTATATAGAAGAAACCATGTGTTTCTTGCTGGACTTAACTAGTCCTCTCTGCCTACCCCTGAACAACAACAATAATAAAAACCCACTGCTGTTATAAACTACTATGGTCTCCTTTGGAGCCATAACTGAAAGGGACCACAGATCTTGAGACAAACTGAGGGGTTCCTGACTCTGGGAAGTGTGTAGCAAGTAAAGACCAAGGGTGGGGAAGCATTGTGTGACTCTGGAAGCTATATATGTAAGTGCATCTTTCTATGTAAGAGGACAAAGCCAGCCACATGGCCAGGGTGCTGCTTTCATGTTACTGAGAGGTTGAAGGGTAGTGTTGTGAACCCCAATAGCAATCAGTACATGGATGCTTTACTCAGTACGTCCCAACTTTCACGTGTTAGTCAAGAAATATGCTGAGTCATTCATTCACTACTAACCAGAGTCCTGGGGCTTTCAGTGCATGGCATTTAAAAACAAGCAAAGACATGTTTGCTAACATGTCGCCCATATTCTTATGTTGTCGTGAGTAGGCAAGAAGGGATAGAGTTAGAGCCACCTCCTAAAGAAGTTTAAGCACAATTGCACAAATAGTGTGAGAACAAGTAAGCAAGGTTGCACTCACGTATCTAAACCACCGCCATATTTATAGCTTTCGCATTGCTGTAAACAATTGCATATGTGTTCTTGCCGGCCAGACAGTGTACACAAAGAACCAAAGCTGCATTTCCTTCCTTCTGAAAACATGTGGCTCAGAAGGGATATGTTTTGTCTGTGAAGGCCCATCAACTCAAAGGACACTGGGGGGTCGTGTCTAACGATAGTTACACGTTACAAAAAAATCATATCGCAACATGTGGCATGAAGTACTTCATCTATACATTTCTAAGGTGTAAATAGAGTGAAGTAATGTAAGAGTCTCTCAATTCACCTCGCTGAAATCTGAAAATAGGAGTTTTTTTTTTAAAAAAAAAAAATATGATCATTGTTGGGATAAAGCATTTGCCATGCAAGTGCGAGAGCTAGAGTTTTGGAATCCTAACCCACAGGAACACCAATAGGTATGGAGGTCTGCCTATACTTTCTGTGCACCAGAGACAGAGGATTTCTTAAACAAGCTGCCCACATAAACTAGCCAAAGCAGCGTGTTACAGACACAACAAGAGGGCCTACATCAATACATAGGGTAAAGAGCAATTGATGACGACACCTAATATCAACCTCTGGCTCCACATGTATGTGCATACACACGGACTCACACATATGCAAGCACCATGCACATACACCACACACATGACTAATAATAATAATAATAACAATAATAATAGTAACAATAATAATAAACATTTCATACTACCAAGAAAGAATTAGCTTTGGTGAATTTGTCCAGATTAGAAGTTAGGTTGTGGGCATATCTAATGATAAGCTTTTCTCATCCTTTGACTCAGGACTTGGGGTGGGGGGTGAAGGGCTCCACACCAGTGTTTTCTAGAAAGGAAAGTTGCAAGAGGTCTCCATTTTTCCAAACAGAGACACTGATTTGAATGGGTCCTCTAGCTAGAAGTAATCCCATGTCCCTTAGATCTCTAGCTAGAAACCATTTGGCATGCTCAGAAAGGACACAACTGAGAAAGCACACTCTCCTTCAGGATCATTTCCGTGAAATTTTGGAGGATATGTGGGGAGCCCCAGAGGGCAAGAAGGGGAAGGTCAGAAATATAATGTGGACTTGAAAGTCTGGGAAGCTGAGTGCTTCCCAAGGGGAAGTGTGTGACTGTCAGGTGCTCTTCAAAGTCACAACCAAATTAAATAATTGCCCTATTTTAGTTATGGGGGATGAGATTTAGAGAATAAATTGCCTATGTTTGCATATTTTCTGGGTTTAGATCTCCTCAACTTCAAACCCTCTTATTTATAAGCACTTACATTGTCCAAGAATTTTACTTCCAGTCAGTAACGGCCTTTGCCTGAGGACTGGGGAAAAGAGGGCTCAGGGCAACTGGGAGAATTTAAGGATGAAAGAAAGAAAGAAATACAGTGTTCACCGTATTGGTCTTTGTACATTTCTTTAAAAATCTTGTGCCATTAATTTTCATTCTTTGTGCATTCCTTATTTATACCTTTGCCTACTGGCTACAACATATTTGTAACCTTATAATGAGTGGTTGCACGTTCCAAGGGTCATTTGCTGACATTCATGGGGCGAGACAAAGACTCTGAGATGCTCCAACAAGCACATTCTTGGCTGAGGTAGAACCTGGTTGGGCTGGGCCTTCCAGCTTTAGTTCTGGAATAGGAATGAGGAAAGGATGGAGACAAAATCTATTTGAGGCCATTTTCCTGGGCCAGCTGAGCCGCCTCAGTTTGAACCTCATCTCTGGCACCTGTCAGTGTGGCCTCAGGCTACCATTGCCAGCACAGGTGTCCATTTGTTCTTAGGTTGTTTTCTGCGGGGAGGGCATGGTGAAAACTCAAGTCCTCAGGGGTTTTCCTAACCCAGCACAAGGCTAAGAGCTCTACACTTAAAATGTACAAAAGTATTCTGTCTTTTATTTCCATCACCAGTCCTAGTCAGGATTTGTTATTTTTGCTGTTGTTTTCTTAAATGAAATTGAGACTACCCTGGAAAACTGCTGAGAGTGGAGCAGTGGGCCACCCCTGCAGCTCTCAGTCCATCACAGTGACTGGGCTCAGGTCCTGCTTCCTGCTATAAGTGACATTGGGACACTATAACAGGGCAAGCTCTGATCCTGGGATAGAGGTGACTTCGTAAACACTTTCCTCGTGGCTTTTCTGAGCCTCTCTCTCTAGATTGCACAGTGGCTGAGAGTGCTGCCACAGAGACACCTCTGTCTCTCTGTATCCCTACCTTAAAGTGCCTCCTGATCTGAAGGCCTCGCCCTGAGTTCTCGTGCTCGTGCTCTCGCTCTCGCTCTCGCTCTGGCTCTCAGGCAGCTCCCCTAATAAAATCCTTACATGTTTAATCCTGCCTTGGGAGTCACTTCTCAGATGACCTGGACCAACAAAAGAAGCAGCTTTCTTTTTCGTGGTGAGAACAAAACAACAAAGACTGCCATCACGTGCTCCCTGCCACATAGGATCCTCTTCCCTTCCAAGACTCAAAGCCACGTGGATTCACGGCTGGAACAAATTACAGGTTACTGTATGTTTCTGGCTATGTGCTTAGCTCAAAACCTTTGAAGAGCACACATAATAGAGCTTGAATTTCCAAACAACCAAAAGACTGTGTCTAAAATAACAAGGGAGTCTAGGAAGGCATGGCGTCCTTGCCTCTGAGTCATTCTGCGTACCCTTCCCCCACATTTCTCTGCATTTTCTACTAGTTCTTTTCCTCCTTGTTTTTGAAAACACAGCTCAAAGTTTTTTCTCACCAGAAGACCGTCCCCTGATTTCCCTGACATAAGATTGTTTTTACCCAATATTACAGAACAAATGTCCTGGAGGGATCTTTGCCAATTGTTTCCGTTTTCTACAGAGTGATCAAATGTCGTCCATAATATACCCCTTTTCTGACTGCCCATCAGTCATCCCCAATGAACCAGAAATGTTGCCCTTCAGGCTGATCAATCATTATGGCAAAACCCCACCCACAGCAGGAAAAGGAGACATTCTACCCACGGACTCTCAACTCTCGTCAGCAAATCAGGCCCTTCCAGGAGTTCCCCCAGAAAAGTCTACCTTTTCTCCTATTGGTCAGAAATAGTCACATGGTCATTTCAGCCAATCACAGCAAAGGGTAATAGAGTTTCACAATTGGATTAATCCAATGATTCGTTCCTTCAGTGGAGCATTCTTGCAACATGTTAGTGTTGCTATCGTCTGCACCTCCGCTCTGTCTCTCCCTCCTGCTCCCTGCCTTCCCTCTTAGCACTGACTCAGATTCAACCTTACCCTCCTCTCTTTGCCCCACACTGTACCGTTTCTGGGGGGGGGGGGGGAGGGGGGCCTCTTTCTTTCCATCACCCGCAGCCAACAAATGCAACATTCAGTAGAGGTTTTACTAAGCAATTCATGGACTCTCCTGTTTGTTGAATGCAAAACACAGTGCACATGGGGAACTTAGTAATACTGAAAATATGCATCTTAAGTCAATATCAGACTAATCCTCCAGTGCTCCCCTGAAAGATTTTGAATAATATTTCAGTTCTCAAGAGCAGGAGGGATTACGCCGAAGGAGTAGCTAAGCACATTAGAAGGTTATGAACATCTGATACAGTCTGCACTTAAAACTCTAGAAGATAGTCATGCCACCACTGTGGTCTCCGTCGTCTATTTTGTCATCTCCTCCTGCTCCTCCTCCTCTCCTTTTTCGTGCTTTTTGAGATAGGGTCTTTCTATTAAGCAGACTAGTCCTCCTGCCTCAGCCTCCCAAGTGCTGGGATTAACATGCATGTTCCACGAGGTCTGGCTGCCCGACTGGTTTCCAGCTATAGATGGTGTCTCTCGTAGAGATACAACTATTTAAATAATGACCATGGAATGCATGGTGCACTAAGACATGTTTTCATTAGATAAAAATGATTTCTTTTGTTGAATTGTATTGGAAAACGCAAACAACCATAAGCAAATTTAATTTCATATGAGATCAGCTACATACTAAAAGCCTTTGGAATGTTTGGAACTGAGTTACAAACTAAATAAATCTCCCTGAACTGGATTCTTTTCATTACCCTTTCTTGGTTCTGATCATCTCGGGTTTTTTGTTGTTGGGGGGGGGGGTTTAGTTGATATTGTGTGTTCTTAACCATTTTTCTCCTTATTCTAGATCTATAGAAAAATAACTCTGCAAATGTTGGTTTCTTAGTTACGGTTTTGTTGCTGTTAATGAGACACCATGACCATGGCAACTCTCCTAAAGGAAACTATTTAACGGGGGCTGGCTTAAAGTTTCAGAGGTTTAGTCCATTGTTCTCATGGTGGGAAGCATGGCAGCATGCAGGCAGACATGGTGCTAGAAAAAGAGCAGAGTTGAGAGTTCTACATCTTGATTCACAGGCAGCAGGAGAGACAGGGTCACACTGGCTAGACTTAAGCTTATAAACCCTCAAAGTCCAACCCCAGTGACACCCTGCCTCCAACAAGACCACACCTACTCTCCAACAAGGCCACACCTCCTAATAGTGCCACTCCCTATGGGCCAAGCATTTGCACACATGAGTCTATGGGACCGTTCCTATAGATAGCGAGTATGAAAATACATCATTGCATAAACTCAAGTTGGGGTGGGGGAGGGAAAGACATAAAAATAAAAGGAGGGTTGGATTCCTGAGGATGTGGAGGGTGAGAGGGCACAAGTCTAGTACAAGAGAAAGGCATGTGTTCCTGTCATGATGAAGCCCATTCTACAGTCAAAACGATTAAATACAAAAATATCACTCCACAAACTAAAGCGTGCTTCTGCAAGAGATCATGTTAGACCACATAGGGAGAAAATTTTAACTCCATCTCTGGGGTTCCCTGCCCATCCAAATGCCAAAATAAATTTTGATGTAGTTTCAGGCTCCATTGTAACTCTATAGATGTCCTTAGGTCACAGTCAAATCCTTCCAGACCTCAGATTTCCACTGGACCATCACTCCACTGCGAATGGTAACCACAGAAATATTCACACCCTTTTTTGGAGGTAGTGCCTTACCGTGTAGTCCAGGCAAGTCATAAACTTTCTATCCTCCTTGCTCAGCTTCTCAAGAGCTAGAATTCAAAGGCATGTTTCTTTCGCCATTAATCACAATGCACAAATGTCAATCATTTATCCAGATGAAGATTCTGTCTTTTACAATTGCACACACACACATACACACACACACATACACACACACACAGCATATTCAGTCATAAAATTTTAATCCTAACACCTGATTCAGTCATAAAATGTTAAACTTCATGGAGTTACTTCCAAAATCAAGAGTCACTTGAGTGCCTAGGACCCTGGGTGAAAAGTTCTGAAGGAAAAAGTCATTGCGTGTTCCTGAAGCCCCACAAACCACAAAGACAAGCAGATCCTCTAGTTCATCTCTCCAAGGATATGAGGTAGACCCAGTCTATGTCTTTACAAAAGCCTAAACTTTCCTTGCTTTATCACCTGACCTCAGCTGGTGCAGAGGAAAGCAGACATGAAGCCCTGGGGACCTCAGGGAAGAACTGTACTCGCTTCTAAAAAATGTTTTCATTCTGTTTGGGTGTGTATAGCACCAGCTGGCCTGACAGAATGGCCCAGGCAGCTTGAAGCTGAGTCCCTCTCCAGCAGAAGCAGGTTGATGTGATGATGAGCTGAAAGAGAAGAGGGAAGAGAATGAAGGTGTTCTTTCCGGTTCTTAAACAGTGATGAGGTCTCAGGCCACCACAAGTTAGTCACCTGACTCCTAGTCGGGAACAGCACAAGATATCAGTGTGAGCCTAAGCTTCCCAGGTGATCTCATGTGCAACCAGACTTAGAGTTGTAGTAAAACAAAACAAAACAAGACAAGACAAGCCTAAGATCAATCCTGTGAGATGAAGCGGACTTCTAATGGATCCAGGAGTGCAGGGAGACTCTCCAAATACAGTGTGGTTTGTACACAAATGGCCTGAATAGGCTACGAGATTTAAATGCTTGGTCACAGGTGAGTAGCACTATTCGGAGGCGTGGCCTCGTTGGAATAGGTGTGGCCTTGATGGAGAAAGAGTATCACTAGAGGTAGGCTTTGAAGTTTCAAATGATCAAGCCAGTCCCAGTCTCTTTCTCCCTCTCTCCCCCTCTCCTGTTCTCTCTTTTTCTGCTGCCTGATCCAGGTGTAGAACCCTTGGCTCCTTCCAGCACGGCGTCTGTCTGCATGCTGCCATGCTTCCCACCATGATGATAATGGACTGAACCTCTGAACCATAAGCCAGCTCCCCCAACTAAGAGTCTTCCATTATACGAGTTGCCATGGCCACGGTGTCTATTCACGGCAATGGAAACCCTTACTGCCACTGTTCTTGCCTCTTTAAGCAGTGCAAGCAGAAACAATTTCACACAGTGACCTGCCTTCCTCTAGGTAGAACGCTGTTCAACAAAAGCAAGTTTTCCCCAATGCTCCTCGTCTGTTCTAATACAGCCTGCAGTTCCAGGGTCCCATCTGCAGACAGATTTAGATAGATTTAGATAGAGTCGTTTCGTTCTGGCTGCTTTCTATTGCTGCAATAGAGCGCTCTGAGCAAAAGTATCTCGGGAGGGAAGGGTGTGAGGTGGTGTTGCTTACATTTGTTACTTCCTTTTGTTGTTTTTCATTTGCCTGTTTGCTCGGTTTTGGCTTATACATTCCCGATCACAGTCCTACGGTCCATCATGGAGGAAAGCTGAAACAGAAACTCAAGCAGGGTAGGGACCTGGAGGCAGGAACTGAAGCAGTATCAATGCAAAGCCATTGCTTGCTGGCTTGCTCTTCATGAATGGCTCATGATGCTCTCTTATACAAAACTGGAGCACCAGGCCCAGGGTTGCACTGCCCACTGTGGGGCCCTGGTATATCCATCATTAATCCAGAAAATGCCCACGCAGACTTACCTGCAATCCAATCTGCTGAGAGCATTTTCTCAGTTGAAAGTTCCCTCCTGTCATATATCCACTGGAATCAGGTTGACAATACTAGCCAGCGCAACTTCCCATGTAGCATCAATCATTAAATAAATAGAAATTTGAAGTTACCATGGACGTAGTCACTGTTGTCTAAGGCTATGGCTCTGAGCAGCGGTGGCAGCATTTTTCAGGAGACTCAGTGGCATTTTAGAGTCTCGGGTTCTACCCCAGCCTTCCCGCAGCTGTACAAATATGGCTAGCTGACACACAACTCGCTGAAATCACTTACCATACCAAAACAGACGACAGAGAGAACGAAAATGCTCCCAGACATGCAAGCCATCCAGAAAGATTTAGAAAAGGGGACAAAAATAAGTATGTCAAAAAGAGACATGCTGGAGTGGTACCTCCAGGGCAGAGGTGCCTGCTTTCATGAGACCCCATGTTCACTCCTGAAAAATAAAAACAAAAAGGGGGGGGGGAGGGCAGGGGCAGGGGTGTTAATGTTCGTCAGTAGTTTTGTTTTACTTTGTGATTGCCTCAGGAGGTACTCACAGTGGGTCAGAGTGTTTAAAACGTGAGAGAAAAAAGTAAGTGAGTGCACAAAATCATTAGAAGAAATAGCAAAGGTTGGGTGGGGAGGGCAGAAGGGGAGAGTGACAATAAGCTGAGAATCAAGAACCAGGGTCATCAGCCAAGTCACCAGCCATGTGGACCTAAAGGTCAGAGAGTATGACTTTCCGTAAGACTCAGTTTCCTCAAGTTCAATACGATCCTCTCGGCATGAGTCACTGCTGGGTTCTCTTGCTCATTTTTTTTTACCACTCGAACATCTTTGGTGTGATTAGGCAGAGTGATTTCCTTCGAGTTTATAAATCAGTTCTCCACTAGGTGGCAATGTTGGTTCATAAATGCTAGAAAGCAAGGCTAACCAGAAAAGAAATAATAAACCCTCTAGCTTTGGCCAACTTACATCTGTTTTCCAAAGGTCAGAACAAATAGCATGTTCAGCAAAAACATAACTGAAATGTGAAATCACACAAAGTCATCAGTAAGAGATCAGCTGAACAGCAGAAAGAAACGGGATTCAGGTAACACACAGAGATGGCTGAAGAATACAGCAGGCTAAGAATTCCCAGAAAGGTCAGCCTTGAGGAAAATCCAGCAGGCCTGGACACTTGACCTCAGCAGTGCCCCCAGGGAGACCAGCACCTTGAGAAGCTGATTTGGTTCGGATATAAAATGTCCTCATAGCCTCGGGGGTTTGCACACTTGGACTCCAGCTGCAATGCTATTCGGGAGTTTGTGAAACCTTTAAGACTTAGAGCCTAACAGGAAAACCCAGGCCATTATGGGTGCCTTATAGATCTCCTTATATCTAGCAAGCATCTATGCTTCCAGGCCTGTACTCCAGGAAGGCTGCCACGACTCCTGCCTTGACAATAGTCCCTTAAATAGTCTGTCAAAACAAACATTTCTCACCTTTGTCACAGAGACCAGGGATGTAGTTCACACAGGGCTCTGAGTGGTGGCAAGCCTGTTATTCTCCATAGCTTTCCTGATGTTCCTATTCTGGCTTCTAAGTCCCATCTGCAGGGTTAAAGGGGACTCTGAGTTCACCCCATTTTGCTGAACTGTGGGACTCCACTGTCTCCTTTAGATTCTGCCTCCTGTGCATAACATAACTGCCTTTCCTGACCCCAAACACTGCTAAACCCTGAGATGTCTCACTCAGATGTTTGAGTAAAGACTCATCAAATGTTAGGAAAGAATATAGAGGCTAACATCTATCAATCCCTTCTTGTCAAGAGACATTCTAGTTAGTATTTGATGAGTTCTCGCCACAATGATGTGTTGTCTCCTATAATAAAAGTCCCATACAGACAGCTCTGGGAACTGTTAGGTCAACGATTCTGCAACCTTATCAGCGTGCAGGGCCTCTTTCTCCACTCTAGTATTCTTGAGTGGAGAATGCCTTCCTAAAGCCAAGCAAGCTGCCTTAGTTCCAAGCACCACATCCTTACACATCACAGCTCAGGGGCGTGGGCTATGCTCAGGATCTCACACTAAAAATGAAAAGGAAAATTTCTCAGTTACCCAGCAGCATAATTACCTCCCCAACATGTTAGCCAGAACTAGGTCACCTGCCCAGTCTTCTGAGTCACTCCTGAGAGAACAGAGGCCCCATCAACATCTTTGGCAAGCAGATCTGACTTAGGTGGGGGAAGGGTCCATAGAGTAAATCAGAGCATCATTGGTACACTAACAATGGAAGTACAGAAAGTGCATGCATGGAACTCAGGGAGTGCTGAGTAAGAAACACCAGAAAACAAGATATCCAGGCCAGGTAGAGCCAAGAGACATTCCCTTCAACACACACACACACACACACACACACACACACACACACACACCCTGTATCAGCTCATTAGCATAACTGTACTCGAATGACAGATGCAGCACTGTTTACATGGTTTCTCACAACCAACAAGATGTGGACACAAGGTCACAGATGGGTTTCTATTGGTCAACAATGGATTACTCCACTGAGAATGTTCATGTAGTACAGTGATTTCTGTACTCAATCATTTTGTAACTGTAAAAATTGTACTGGTAGCTGACCTGGAGCTGTCAGACTGACCTTCCTCTGAGACCCAGACCCTTCCAGGTGGAGGATGCTGGCCTTCACTGTTGGACTGGCCTGTGTAGTTCTGGGAGACACTAATGCTGCTGTTCCAGGGACCCCACTCTGACTCAATAGCTCTAAACAAGCCCAAAGGACTCCAGAACTATTCATGGTACCTAGAATTGACACAGAGGACATTTTCTTGATTAGGGACTGGTGTGATTGGGCCCAGCCCACTGGTGGCAGTGCCACCCCTGGGCAGTTGGTCCTGGATTATATAAGAGAGCAGGCTGAGCAAGCCACAAAGAGCAGGCAGTAAACAGCACTCTTTCATGCCCCTGCTTCAGTCTCTGCTTCCACATTCCTTCAATGCTTTCTGCCTTGACTTCCCTCAGAGATCGACTATGAGGTAGAAGTATAAACCAAACCCACTTTGTTCCTCAAGTTGCCTTTGTTCATGGTCTTCATCCTAGCAATAGAAGAAGAAGAACTAGTACAGAAGCCATCTGTCTTCACAACGGGGTCTGAAATAGTACATAGGCAGAGTTAAGATCCCTCACTGCTTCTCAAGCTCTGTGGCCCCTTTCAGTTATGGCTCTAAAGGACACCATAGTGGATCATTACAGCCGTGGGTTTTATTATTCTTGTTGTTCAGGGGTAGACGGGGGAGAGTAGTTAAGGCTGGCAAGAGGTTCTTGGTCTGGTTTTTTTTTTTTTTTTAATGATTTTTGTGGCTGAAATTTGTTACATTCCAAAGGTTCCGAAGACCTAACTGATCTGTACCAAGTTGAATTAATTTCTTTCTACTTAAAAGGTAGCAGACCTCAGGTGGCTTTCTAACAGTGGAGGAAATCGGGGGGTTATCAATATCTCTTCTCTTATTATGGTATTAACACTATCCATGTGGAACCCCACCTTAATCACCTCCTTAATGATTTGGAGGGACACAGGCTGGTCCATACTAGGATTTGCTTTAGAGCCTCAATATTCTTTCTCCATGAGCTTACCTGCCTTCCCAAAATGAATCTCAGGGCACATTCTTGAGTTTCCTTTTCATCCACTTCGATGAGTGAATTTACATGGAGAAAACTGCTGCACTTTGACCTACATATCCTTAGGAGCTCTCCAAAGGTCTGCAAATTGGCAGGAATTCTAAACAGTTGCAGGTGTGAGCTGGTTGGCAGCTCCCCGTCACCACTATGTGCCATGGTAGACTCAGGTACTCCTGGAACACCTGGGAATTCTCTACCTCTGCCTGAGACACAAACCAACCATCAGAACTAAGAAAGATGACTTTGCTTAAATGGAGGTCACAGGGCACAGGTGGCCAGCTTTGAAAGTTTCCATGTTTCCACACATTGAAGCCATTGTCCTGGACAAGTGAGAGAAAGGCACAACCCCCTCCCTTCTACTGAATCCATCTGCTCAGGGTTGGTGTGTCCCAGAGACTCCCTGATGCTCTAACAAGACCTTACCAGCTTTCACAGATGTCTCTGCTCATGTACAGGAACATACTGGCTGAATGTTTAGGTGCTGATTATCCATGAGATATGTTAGGTTTCCTAGTCTCCGTAGACCCCAGAATAACAATGGGGAAAGCGGCATCTTATTTCTAAGTAACATAATACTACAAAAGAACTGGCCTTATTTTCCAGGAACTGTTGATGGCTCAGAGGCCAACAGTCCTTTCAGCACTCACACAGGACCTGAGTCTGGTTCTCAGCACCCATGTTAGATAACTTTTAAGCCCACCATATCTTCAGTGCCATGGTGTCTGATGCCCTCTTCTGGCTTCTTTGAGCACCCGCACACATGTAGCAAACACACAGAGACACACAAATAAAAATTGATAATGTTAAAAACAAAACTAAACTACTCTAGTCCATGTCTGAAGGGAAGGCACTGCCTTGTGTCCACAGTGTGAGCTGCACCGTGTTACTAATGTATACTATTCTCCTGTCTTCCTGGTGCATCTCAGATAATGTCTAGCTGTGTATATATGCTTTATTAACTCATAAAATATTAAATGAATATTTACCACTGTATCCCAGATATTATACTAGGCTTTTCTGGAGATATAAACATGACACATCCCACACCTAGAAAATGATAATAGAAACAAACAAACATGAAGACACATAACTTCAGTGTAATATAATCCATGGAGGAGCCACAGACAATGCGCTGTGGAGGTATACTGAGGTCCAAGAGAGGAGAGTCGCTGCTTCAAACTAAGTAGGAAAGTTGATACCATCGAGAAGATGATAGCTGAGCTGCACCTAGAAGTATAACCAGGAGTGAGCCAAAGAGCATGGAGCAAAGGGACTGTGATTTGGGAAGACACTCCAGAATCATAGTATAGACATGGTGATCGGTCTGTTGGGTTTGCCTGGCTTTCCTCAGGAGGCACATTCTGGAATGAGGATCAAGACCACCAATGATGCATGACAGCAATCAGTCATCAGAAAGGAGAATCATTCTTAGGTAGAAAGAGTAGGTTCCTTGTGTCTAAACACACACACACACACACACACACACACACACACTGGGTGCAATGGGAAACACAAAGCTGCACAGATAAAGGGCAGGTGTCTCCCAGGATGCCCAAAATACACTGATAACCACATCAGATCCTCATAATAATCCTGTGATATTCCCAGCAGCCTTGCCTCAGAATCTCATAAGCATGTGTCCCTATTGGACAAAGCTTCCCAGACAGGTCTCATGTAAAAAAATGTGCCTTTTGTGTGAGAAAGGGTGAATTTGACATCATACATTATATCCCAAGGCTTTGGCCATTCCATTCCCAAAAGATACTTTTCATAAAACATGGGAGAAATGGCAAGAATGGGAGCACTGGGCTGGAAAGATGGCTCAGCGGCTAAGAGCTCTTCCAGAGGTCCTGAGTTCAAGTCCCAGCAACCACACAGTGGCTCACAACCATCTGCAATGGGACCCAATGCTTTCTTCTGGTACAGTGTACTCATATACACAAAATAAATAAATGTGAAAAGAAAGAATGTGGGTGCTGCCCCAGGCAGTGGCTGTGTCCACTGAAGTTACTGAACAGACTGAACAGACAAACAAGAGGCAACCAGACACCAGTTCTGCCCCTTACTTACCATTAACTTTTTAGCATTAAAGATTTAAGTCATTTTTAAAAGATTTATTTATTTTATTTATATGAGCACACTGTAGCTCTCTTTAGACACATCAGAAGACAGTATCAGATCCCATTACAGATGGTTGTGAGCCACCATGTGGTTGCTAGGAATCTCTGGAAGAGCAGTCAGTGCTCTTAAACTGCTGAGCCATCTCTCCAGCCCCAGATTTAAGTCATTTTAAAAGTGTATTTCTTTTTAAAGTTTTACTTACCTACGTGTTCATGTAAGCACAGGTCATTCGTGTGCAGGTAGGTCCCTGTAGAAGTCAGACGAGGGATTCGGAAGGGTTGCAGACAGTTGGGAGCTGCCCGGTGTGTGCTGAGAACCAAAGTCTGGTTTTTTTGGAAGTGCTCTTAACCAACGAACCACTGTCCGTCTGTCTGTCTCCCCAGTCCCTATCGTTAGTTCTCAGTCTCACCGAACTTTCAAAGTTAAAATCTGAAAGATTTAATTCTTTTTTTGTTGTTTTGTTTTGTTTTTCAAGACAAGGTTTCTCTGTGTAGCCCTGGCTGTCCTGGAACTCACTTTGTAGGCCAGGCTGGCCTCGAACTCAGAAATCAGCCTGCCTCTGCCTCCCAAGTGCTGGGATTAAAGGCTTGCGTCACCACTGCCTGGCTAAGATTTAATTTTTTTAAAGAATCTTATTTTATATATATGGAAGGTTTGTCTGAATGTGTATCTGTGCACAGTGTGCATGCCTGGTGTCTCTGGAGGCTAGAATACGGCATCTGATATCCAGGAACTGGAGTTATCAATAGTTGTGAGCCACCATGCCCATGCATGGAATTGAACTCTGGTCCTCCAGAAGAACAGCAAGTGCTCTTAACCTCTGCATCATCTCTCCAGTCCCTTAATCTTTTATAAAATCTCATACATTAAGAAAATTCCTAGTCTCACATGCCATGTTCAATGTCATTCCTGATGCTGTGTAATGTTCTATTAAAAACAAAAAAAAAAAAAACCTGTCAAATAAAACTATTACTATATATAAGTGTGTATTTTACAGCTAGGAGACTAACTATAGAGGAAAATCCAAAACTATTTAGGCACTATTTCTTTAGAGTATTTTCATACGGTGGGAGTTTTAAAAATGTGAAGTCATAGGTTTTGGAGATAGAAATACTTTTAGAGATACATGGGGAAAATGTTAACGCCTTCAAGGTGAGTTTTGCTAATATTTTATTGTCCAAAAGAATAGCAGGCTGCACGCCTTGTTTACAAAAATAGGTCATTTGCCTCTTGCATCATTAGTAGCTCCTGCTGCCCTGCTCACTGCTAAGAGCAAAGAGATTCGGGAAGAGTAATGAAAAGGAGCCTTTGGCAGAAGATGTTCACCCATCTCAGAATTTCCTAAATCAATTATTCTGTTCTTCGCCTCACCTGTGAGTTTCTTGGTTTCACTGGACCAACTGTCCAGCTTTCCCACTGGCTCCGTTTCTCAGGAAGTGCACTAAGGTTCAGATCACGTCCACTTAGGAAATACCAATAACAAAGTAGATGTCGGAGAGGTTCAACTTGTGCCCATAAAGTACATTTACAACTCCCTGGAGCAAGACAGGTTGAAGCTAAAAGTATCATTATTTTTGTAGTTAGAAAGTTAGAATCCCTCCCCCAGCACGTTTTATGCCTTTGAAAGAGCTCCTTGTTTTCAGCCTATGCTCTGGCCCACGGGGGAAAATAGTCTATCTTTCAAAGGGTTTCATTCATAAACAGGTCGTTCTTTTTAAGTGGTCCCACTGACTGTGTTTATTAACATGTAGTCACACTTAAGGAAGGTTTCATTTGTTACTAGGGATAAAGTGGTGTAGGCACTCAGCCATACCTTAACCTAAAAAAGCATTAGTGTGCAGAAACGGCCTGGAGCATCTAAGAGAGGCCAGCGCTGCTAGAGCTTGCTGACGGGCTCTTGTACCACTCAAACCAAGCGCTATACACAATGACAGAGGACTCCCAGAACCTACTAGCCATGCCAGCGACGAAAATCACTCGGCCTCAGAGACACTGCCATGATTTCTCCAGCGAGACATCTCTGTCAATACAAGAGAAGCTGAAGACACTCAAGCCGATAAACAGCGAATAGACTAGTTTAACGAGCCCTTCTGGTATGAGGTTGTGTTCCCCTCCGTTTTCTATGTAGGACATCCTGACTTTCGATTTACATCATGGCTCAGTCGGCTAGGTCTCCATGCTGTCTTCCTCTGATGTTACATCTCACCACTTGTCTTAATTCTTTTTCTACCCACCCCAGGGTGGAGGGCACAGAAACAGAAATCCATTCAAAGAATACCATCTCCGGGGATTTCTAGGCTTTAATAAATTTTCCTGCTAGGTCACCCTTAAAATTCTTTGCAAAGGTACATTGAGGTTGAAATGTGCATCCAGAGTAGTCTTGAATGAGGCCAGTCAGATGGGACAACTGGCTGACAAAGGATGGATTGTAAGGAAAGGCCGGGTGACACTGGCCAGGTGACACTGGCTTCCGGAGTTCAAACCCAGTTAGAAGCAGAATCACAAAACTCACATCCAATGCCTAAGTCACTGGAAGGACCTATTGCCATGCCTAGCCAGCTCCAACACCTCCAAATACCATTCCAAACTCACAGAATCTAGCCCTGCCCTACGACCTCAGAAACCAACACAAGATTTGTGGAAGCCAGAAATTTACACCGAGTCTCAAGTACTAAGAGATGTTTTCCACGTACCACTAGCCACTAGATCTCCGTGTGTGTGTGTGTGTGTGTGTGTGTGTGTGTGTGTGTGTGTGTGTGTAAAGGTTTTATTGTTGTGAAGAGACACATGACCACAGCAACTCTTATAAAGGAAAACATTTAATTGTGGCAGGCTTACAGTTCAGCAGTTTAGTCCACAATTGTCATGGCAGGAAACATGGTGGTTTGCAGCAGACATGGTGCTGGAATAGCTGAGAGCTCTACATCCAAACTCACAGGCAGCAGGAAGAGAACTGACAGCCTCAAAGCCCGCCCCCATAGTGACATGCTTCTTCCAACAAGGCCACACCTCCTAGTAGTGCCACTCCATATGGACCAAGCATTCAAACATGGGTCTATAGGGGCCATTCCTATTCAAACAACACCATATATATAATACATATACATCTTAGACAAACAGTTCAGCTAATCCAACAGTGGATGGCTGTGAACAGAAAGTCCAAGAATACAATAGATGTTCAGTCCACAAGGCTGAGTGTCTCAGCTGGCTTGCAGTATATGCTGGAATCCTGAAGATCTAGGTCCTAATGCCAGCAAACCAGTGGATGAACTAGCAAAGCAAGGGCAAGTAGGCAAGAGCAAAAGCTTCCTTCTTCCATGTCCTTGTATAGACTTCCATCAGAAGATCTGACCAGATTAAAAATATGTCTTACCGCCTCAAGATCTGGATTAAAGGCATTGTTGCAGCCTGAGCTGCCCCATGGTTGGGTGCCAAAATGTCGAGAACTGCACTACCCCACGTTGAGGGCCAAAATGTTGTGGACCGCTCTGTCAATGTTGGAACCCACACTGCCAAAAGCCTTGGGGGCTAAATTGTTAGAGCCTGCACTATCTCAGGCTGCTCTGGGCCACAGGTGGGGGTTCAGCAAGAGAGAGAGTGAGGATGGACTGGAAGAATGGAAACCAGACAGAGTGTGATTCAATCCCGTTTATTCTTCAGTCTCTCTTCTCTCCAAGTCCTAGTTCCTAGTCCCTAGTGCCTCCAAGTTCCAAGTTCCAAGTGCTAAGTGCCTAATGCCTACTACCTAGTTCTTCCGAGTTCTCTAGTCCAAGTGTCTTCTACCTTATGCCTAATAACTACTCCAAGTTGTACTCCAAGTTGTACTGAACTCTTCTGTCTGCTTCTCACCTTTCATGTCTCACTTCTAAGCCACGCCTCTAAGTCACACCTTTAAGTCATGCCCTTAGTCCTTGTCTCTAAATCTGATCTCTAAGTCACACACCTTTAAGTCTCACACACCCAAGGGAAGATCCTGGGTATCTAAAGCAAGATGTTATCAGAGTGTGCTCAGCTGTTGTAGGCTAATGTAATCAAGTCTCTTGTCAGGGTATATGGCTCAAGATGGCTGCAAGGATGATAGCCACCTTCTGTCGGCTCCCCACAAGGCATGTGTCTTTTTCCCTCAAAGGTGAATAGAGATGGGTTTACTCACTTCAAACCAAGGAGAAAATCTCTCACAGGAATGCCTTTTCTTTCTAGACTGTAGCTAATCCCGGCTGTTGTCAAGTTGACCACCAAGGACAGCCATCACACCACCAAATGACTGTCATTAGTTTGGTTTGATCATATCTGCTGAAACAGGGGTGTGGAAGGTGCTCTGAAGAGCAGGATTTTCTAGCATCATAAACATAGAGCCGATGTATTTCTTCATATTTGTTTCTTGAGCACCTGTAGTGTTCCAAGTGAGGCTTTGCCTTCATTTTAGTGCAATGAGACCATTCTCAGTCCAGTGGTGTTTGGCTGAAAGATCTAGGATAACAGACGCTTGTGGTTATCAAAGATAGACCTGGGGCAGTGACTGGTTAACTCTCTCACCCCAATGAGGGTTAAAGATGAAGATACATATATAAGTGTGCAGATCAGAAGAAAGATTTATTATTAAGAGGACTTATCAAAAAGTGATGAGAGAGAGAGAGAGAGAGAGAGAGAGAGAGAGAGAGAGAGAGATAAAAAGAGTGGAAGAAATTTCCAAGAGAGGGAAAATCATCCATCCTTGTGTGGTTTTTAGAGGAATATGTCAGAAGCTGGGCCAAAATTGAGGTAATAATCTTGGAATTAATAAGGACTCTTGGCTATATAGGAAGCCAATTGAGGGTCCACATGTTCTATGCATATCCCTCTGTACTAACTATGAAGATGATCATGTGCTGATCATAAACTGTCAACAGAAGCACAGGTTACTGCAATCCATCTATGACTTGTTCTTTGTTAGCTGCAGGCCTTGACTATCTGCTACCTGTTAGTCACCAACAGGTGTTACTATCCTCTGACCTTTAATGTGTTCAAGTGTGGCTAATGATATTACACTCTGTTTCCATGACAACCAAAAAGTACCTGCATCTGCTCTTCATAACCCATTGCCTACGGGATATTCTGAGTAGAGGATTTCTCAGGAGCCATTCTTACTTAGTTTATTACAAAATATTAGCTGTATTTAAAGCAAGAATATATGAAGATGCCTTGCACATGCTCACTCAGGGTAGATAGAGTTGGGGAGCTAGTCTGCCATCACTGCCATCACTGGCTTGGCTTCTCAGAGCTTCTGTGTGTCTCCAATCATATCTGTTTGGCTACTACATGTCCAACTATGGGTCTTTGCTTTTAATTCTTAGTATTCCCAAACACACCATTTTAACCTCCTGATAGTGAGTGTCATTACCTATAGCCAAGCATTGAAATATGTGAAACTGTCAGAACCAAACCTATTCAAAACCACCACAGCACATATTCTTCAAGGCACAAGAAGCACTTAGAAACGGAAAGGGAAAAAGACAACATAGAGTTTTCAGGAACTGCTAGGAAAATTACAGGACTTGACAGCTGAGGTTTTTTTTTTTTTTTAAGTTCAGATTGTACAAGAATTAACACCTTAGAAGTATTATCTCACATGTTTTGAAAGCAATTTTTATTCCAGGGATTAAACACAAAAGGAAGATTTTTCTAGACAGGGCACAAAATGGTCAGTTCTGTACTTTATAGAATTGATTTGACTAATGTTAGTAAGGATGGACTGGAAGTGATTAGTGAACAGGAAGAACTGTTGTGATCTGATTCAACCAAGACAATAAAGAGGTGGCCTTAAGAAATCTTTGCACCCCTTAGGAAAAAGTCACCAGGCTCCTGCCTCTGGACAATTAAATTAGAGAAAGGAAACTTTCATTCATTTTCTTCTTGATTTTTGTTTTATTTTATTTTATTTTATTTTATTTTATTTTTGAGACAACATGTTCTTAGGTAACCTGACTGGCCTTGAACTCACTCCGTAGGCTAGACTGAGTTCCAATTTACATGAACTGACATGTTCTCTGTCCTCTTGCTCTGTCCTCAAGTACAGGTATTACAGTTGTGGTTGTCACATCCAGCCTCATCTTTCTACTTTTAAGTTGTTGATTAAATTATTTTCAAAAATCCCTATCAACTCACACTGTGATGGCTAGTCTTGGTTGTCAGCTTGATTATATCTGGAATGAACTATAATCCAGAAATGGATGACATGCCTTTGATCTGGATCTTGAGTCTGGAAGACACAGGTTTTTGATCCAGAGCTTGAAGTGGGGTGACACATGTTTTTGGTCCAGATGGACACACACCTTTAATCCAGATCGTGAAGCATACCCTTAATCTGGGCCATACCATCTGGTAGGACCTATATAAGGACAGGAAGGAAGGGGTTGTTTCTTCTTTGTTTGCTTGCACTCACTTTGCCAACACATCCATGCTTTGGTTTTCCAGCTTATACAACAGACCAGCTGAAACACCCAGCCTTGTGGGTCTGAGCAGTAACTACTAGACTCTTACACTTTCCATTCACAACTGGCAAAGAGAGTTCAACAGACAACACCACAGAACAGAAACACAAAAGAGGGAACTGGAAGCTCGCTCTCTCTCTCTCTCTCTCTCTCTCTCTCTCTCTCTCTCTCTCTCTCTCTGTGTGTGTGTGTGTGTGTGTGTGTGTGTGTGTCCTATAATTAAAACTCTCTCTTTTTTTACTTTAGAAAATGACAGTTTAGGCTCACCTTTTAAGCAGTGTGTTGGTGGTGGTAATGGTGGTTTCATTTAGTTTTGCTGTTGAATTGTAGGTGCACCGAACATTTTAGATATTAATTTCTTATCCAATGTAGCTTGGCCAGAGCTCTTTCCTATTCTCACTTTGTCCCTTCTATAGGTTTGATTGTTCCTCTTATTCCATATGCAAACCTCCTAAAGTCCCTCCTGAGGTCAACAGAAACCAATGACTGCAAATGGCTTGCAAAGGATGGTGTAGACATCACGGAGAAACAAGTGTTGACTGACAGGAGAGTAACTCCCAGAGACGTGTGCACAGGGAAAGGGACCAGGGCAAGAGCCTTAGGCGCCTCTTAGCCATCAGTCTCTGCTCACTGCACCCAAGATGTGTGCACTGTCCTCCAGGGACCTCACACAGCAAGAGATCCTGTCGATGAGAAGTCATCTGGCCCTGTTTCTGGGCTGCCCAGCTCAGGGAGTAAGTAGCAGCCCAATGACTGAGACTCTGGATGTAGACTGGGATTGTCTGTCTTTGGAATACTGTCCTCTGGATTGTCCTTCTAGTTGTTACAGCATTATTATTTGACCAGGGTTCTATTGTATACACTTATATTGTATACAGTTTCTAGAGAATTTTTGGCAACCCTTATAGGTACCTACCTCTTTGTGAAAGATAAGGAAAGCTTCGGACTTGTGTCCTAAAATACAGAATTATTGTGCAAAAAATGTATGTACCAATGTTAAGTTCAAAGGATGCAGTTACTTCCATTTCAGTTACAATATACTTGAGGTAGAATGCAGAAAGGATGACCTCTGGGGAAGCAGGGGAACATTTAAATGGTACTTACAGTCATGTAGTCAGTAACATACTGGAAACTAAACACCAGATCTGGTTTCCAGCCCAACAACATCACACATCCACCCAAACTACACTTGTCTGAAGTGGGCTCTGAGAAAACAGCATTTACGGAATTCACTAATTAATCCCCTCTGCTAAAGGGTAATTGTAAGGGAAGATAAGCCTTTATTAGTTGTGCTGAGACCCCATCCCTTCCTAACTATGGCTGCTACTGCTAGTTCATGTAAGCTGTTTCACCAAGTGAGGCAACTCACCGTGAGAGAAACCAAAATTGAAGTATATTGGAGTAAACTCTCCAGCTAACACAGTGGTTGGTGCGACCCTGGTCACTTGCTGATTGTGGCCAAGCAGGTGAGTAGAAGAATGATCAGCATCATTAACCACCAGGGAAAGGCAAAGCCAACCACAGTGACCTCAGGCCTGTCAGACAGGCCATTGTCAAGTATTTACAAGCTAACAGGTTGGCAAGGATGTAGAAGTAAAACTGTCCTTCCATGCCATTTCTTGGAACAGAAACTGGGATAGCCACTATGGAAACCCATGAGGATTAAAATTAAAATAGAGCTTTCACATAGAGCCCAGTAATCTCACTGCTGCATATCCATTCACAGGAAATAAAGTCACTATCTCTAGGAGACAGCTCTACTTCCTTAGTCATGGAGACGTTATGCACAGTTAAAATATGGAAATACAGATGAATGCACATATGTGCATGTATATACAGGTATATAGTTAGGCATATATACATGGATGTCTATACATATGTATAAATATAGAATTTGCCTAACGTGACTCCAAAGCGTCCAAACTTTCAGTTATAAAAGAATATATGCTGCAGAAGGAGTTAAGAGGAAGGGGTAGGAGGAGAAAGGGGGTGTAGGAGGGGCATTTGCTCAATGTAGAATATATACATGTAAAACGCTTTAGAAAAGAAGACAGGGTGTATAATGTAGGTGGCTATCGGTAGGTGATAAATTCAATGAAATATCCATAGACTTGACAAAGACAGACAGAATAAGTTCTGGAGGTTTCATGCACAGCCCACTGACTACGAAAGCAAGCACACACCCCATACTTTATATTCACCAAAGCAGGAGCATGAAATAATTATGTGAGATGATAAATGCACTAATTAGCTTGATTAGAGTGATCACTTCACAATGTATAGCATCAAAACTTCACCTTGCAGGCATATATTGGCCAGCAAGGTAGCTCAGTGGTAACAGCACTTGCCACCAACCTGAGTGAAATCTCCAGACCGCACGTGGTAGAAGGAGCGAATTGGCCTCTGACCTCCCTGTGGGCACGTGACACATGTTTACCCCTCCCCCTCACACATATGCACATACATCACACCCACATATAAGTAACTAGATAATTTTAAATTGTATTTTGTTGTCTCAACCATAGCTCAACAAGGCCAAAAGACCAAAAGTAAAGCAAAGAAATAACAACAACTTCTTAAACATAAGCAGAAGAAAGAGGAGCCGAAACACACACAGTAAAATGTGTCATGATAAGAGGTGACCCTGAGCACGTACATGGGTGTATTTACACAATGTGTGTACAAAAACTTTGCCTCATCTTTGTAACAATCCCGAGGTCACAAAGCCCAGACTCACCAGGAGCAGAACTGGAATGACCCATCCCTCTCGCTCCTAACACAACCATGCTGCAAGGTGTATCCCTGTTTCCTCTAAGTTAATCATGCCGCAGGACCCATCTTGTAAGACCCCCCCCACCCCCCCGCAAGGGGACCCTCACCCAAGTCCGGACCTGCACGCCCCAAGGACACACGAGAGACCTTCTTGATGCAATTGCAGAGGAGGTTTAATGACGAGGGCCCTCGGGCTGGAACATATCTCACACAGGAGATAGAGGTTCCGGCCCTGGACCCAGGGAACTTGGGATATTTATCGGTAGGGGTTGGGGAGAGCGGGAAAATTTGGCGCGGTTACATATGATTGGATATTTCAAACATCAGCAACTTGCAGAACTGGCAGAACTTGCAGGAACTCGGACCTCCCAGAAAAGGGAGGGAGAGAAAAGTAAACACCAGATAGCCCATTACTCACTTGGGCTTGTTTGGACTTGTCTAGGCATGCCCTTGTATGCCTTTATTTTTTGTCACCCTGCCCCTGCAGGGGCTTAATATTTTTATTATGATTATATTTAACAAATTGTTGGTGGTCTTTGCTGACCATGAATTTTTGTTATTGTTACAATGCTGCTTTCAAATTTTGTTCTCACAATCTCTCTGGCTCCTAACTAAGCTAAGCTGCGGCTTCATCTTTTGGTTAACCGTTTATTGCTGTAACACCAACAACAAATCAGAAAGCAGCTTGAGGGAAGCTTGGCTGGGTCTGTGCTCTCCTCTTTGCCTTGCTTCTGGGCCTGAGCACAGGACATCTAGGCAAGGACCATGCAGTAGAACATAGGGTCTCACCACGTGGCAGAAAGTGGCAGATGGGGAGGAAGGGTTAAGGGCCAAAACACACTCTCATTTCCCCAGGCACATACTTCCAGCAACTAGGGTGCTTCTCCTAGTAGCCTATTCATCCGTGTGATCTAAACAGCTCTCAACAGCACCATCAGCTGGAGACCAGGTTTCCCACACATGAGCCTCCTGGAGGGATTCTTCCCATGCAAAGCATAACAAATTGCCACCTCTGTACAGCAGCAAGTCCACTGCGAGGGCAAAGAGATGAGCTAAGGCATTCATTCTGTCTCCCACCTGATTACTTTTCAGCCAATTCTTTCATGTGAAGCACAAGTGTAAGTTTATAAAATGACCCAAGGCTGAGAAAGGCCAGAATGAATATACGTAATAAATAAAAAAGGGAAAAGCACCTCTCCAATATTGCATCTGTCAAGGAGTGGATTGCAAGCACAGCCCACTGCACTAAAGACATTGTGGTAAACTAAGCGCCTTGCTTTCTGACCTGATGAATTGTAGTTGCCTGCAGCCACGAGTAACCGGGTTCTCCTGAGAGGAAGCCTAGGAATGAACGGGAATGGAGGGTGAGAGAAATGTGGGGCCGAGACAAAGTATTCTGATCAAGGCCTGAAGTTTAATAATTTGCTTTCACATATAAAGGGGAAGCCCCACCCGCCAGAGTCTCTTCTCAGTTCAGCCCAGGGGCTGGGTAAGGAGATAGCAGTCAGGAAGGTGTCAAGGCTAGCTCAGCAGGCAGTCCATTCTTCTTAGCTCAGGTAGCAGGCTCCAAGGCGCCAAGGCTGGTAATGCAATGCCTCTCCTAGGTCCTACTGTTGCTTGGTCTATTGTGGTAAATGACCTTTCAGGCCTTCTCAGGCCTGGGGGAAGGGCACAATGAATAAGATGGAGACAGAGGTGAGACAGAAGCAGGTATATCAAGTGGTCCACCAGGCTGGCAGGCCTCATGACATATAACCCTAGAATAAATTCTTACTGAATAGAAACCTGACTAAGAAGTGGGACATGAGGCATGGATGCCAATGGCGGATGGTGGTGTTTTATGTATTGAGGGTGGGTGTGTGTTAGGCAGGAATAATCCCTACTGTCTATACGCTAACTCAATTCATTTACTAGTTTCATAACTTTTTAAAAAAAGATTGTTCTGTTTTTTGGAGATAGTGTTTTGCTATTTACCCAAGGCTGGTCTCCAACTCCAGATTCTCCTGCATCAGACGTTTTGAGTACTAGGCTTCTATCACAATTGGCTAACAATAAGACAAAGAATATAAACAAAATCAATGGCTTAGCAAGTAAAGGCAAGGCTTGCCACAAAACCTGACACAAAGTGGATCCGAAGGACACACATAGTGGAAGAGAGAACCAACTTCAGAAAGTCGTGCTTTCCCTCCACTGGCGGGCATGTGCATGGCATGTGTGCCTCCCCACTCCCACCCCCTTACACACACATAAACAAGCACCACCAACAAAACCCCTTTTTAATGGTCAAGTTAAGCCCTAATCTATTAGAAAGACGGAAGTGTTACATAAGCAACCTTTTACAGCTTGTCACATTCTGCCTCCAGAAGTCTGATCTGGGTGCAAGGATCATGATTTACAGTCATGTGCTTTGACGTTGCTTGGTCTCTGGGCCTCTGGTTTCTCAGGCCCTAAGGCAGTGGTTCTGAACCGGTGGGTCACAATCCTTTTGGGGGGGTCACATGTCGAACATTTATATTACAATTCATAACAGTAGCAAAGTTATAATGGCAAAGAAATAATTTTATGGTTTGGGGTCACCATAACATGAGGAACTGTACTAAAGGGTCATAGCGTTAGGAAGGTTGAGAACGGCCGGCATAATAAATGCTAACAGTCAGATGCATTCTCTCCGGGTTCCCTTTTCTGCATTTCCTGCTGTGGGAGTACTCGTGACCCTGAGGACAGGGTCACAGCTGATGTCGGTTAGCCACATTTTGTGAGACACATCCAAGTTTTAGAAATCTAAGAAATACTAACACTGGGAGCAGTGAGGGGAAAGCGATCGTCACTGTTAGCACACTAGGAACGTTCTGGCTCTTACGCTGACTATCCTGACTAACGGAGGCACTGTGAACTTGGGTTGGCAATCTGCGGAAGACCAAGGTGGTTCCAAACTTTGGTTTCCATTAACAGACCATTACACTGAGCTGTCATTTTCGATTTGGCCACTAGAGGGGGGTGCTGCTTAACAGTGGGAGCCTTCCGGTGTAAGGGACAGTTAAAAGGCTGGCTGGCTCCCCCAACTGTTTATCCCAGCACATGTCAAAAACTAAGACTCTTAGTTTTCAGTTATGGTGAGCCCCTGTCACTATGTAAAGAAAATCTGAGCAAAAGGTACTTTATATCTTTTTTGAACCCCATAGAATAAAACCAACTAAGCCACAGACTCCCCGACCCTCAAGCCCAGCCTCTGCCCTGAAAAGATGGTAATTTAAACCAGAGTGTCATCTGCTTAGGGTTGAAAACCATCTCTGAGAGATGCCCATTGATGATCCAATGCCAGTTATGGTAATTTTGAAAGCTGTCCTATTTCCTAAGAGACAGGAGACACTTAGGACAGCATCCTGAAGCATTACCCAGTACGTAGACACTTAAGGCGTGTGTGTGTGTGTGTGTGTGTGTGTGTGTGTGTGTGTGTGTTATAAATATAACTGAGTTGATTATTTTGCTTCACTTTGCATTTCTTATAGACTCTAATATATACTTTTAAAATCCAGTCCACCAAGCTTGCTAGTTCATAGTGACACAGGCAAGTTGTTATGAGAAAAATTAAATAGCAAAAACCCCAGTGGGGCAGACAGAATATAAGTGTCAAACCACAAGGCTCCTGTCAATAATATATTTGTTGGCAGCAGTCAGGAAAACTGGCTCAGAGGAACAGACATCTGAGAGCTGCTGACATCCATGGCACCACCTTCCCTGACTAGAGCGAAAGAGATTTATGAAACTTCCACATAGCCTGCGTTTTGAGGCAGCAATTTTCCAAAACACCTTTGCTGATGACACTGGCAGTGGACAGTTCCTCTTCCTGCAGCTTCTTCCTAACCAGCCTTGCAGACTAACAGTGTCCTTCTCCAAAGGTGAATAGAGCTGGTACCCGGGTGGTGACATCCTCCAGACAAAAACGAAATGTCTTGCCCATGCTTGACAACTACCACATCTAGTCCTTCTTCATTAAATAGTTTCCCGGGCTGATGGAGGAGACTCGGTAGCAACCGTCTAGCATTCACAGGGAGGAAAGGAGATGCAGAGAGGACAGACTCCCTCTGTCAGTCTCTATCCCATTGGATGGTACAGTATATTGCTATTATTCGAATAGAACCAATATAGAAAACCAGGTGAGTTATAAGGAAGCTGTTTGATGGCCTTTCTCATACACTCCCATGATTGGTCCAGATGGAGAGCCCTCCATATGACCCCCAAAGCTTGTCATCACCCTGAAAAGGCACCATGTTCTGGTCCCTAACATTGTCTGTAACTTTTACCTCACTTCAAACTTGAAATGGGGCATCCAGAAGTAGCACCACAATGGAGCACTTGCCTAGCATATGCAAAGCCCTGGGTTTAACCTCCAGCACAGCGGAAACACTCAGAGGCACCCACGTGCCCTTCCACCAAATCCATCTGCAGGGTTGTTGCTAGGGACCTGTGATGCTGCCACCCATAACCAGAGCGGCACACGTCACTCCAGTTCATCTTTCTATAACTCTTCTCCAGGCAGACACAACTCTGCACATTTGCTAACTAGGTAGTTTCTGTTGCATAAACTGTGTTCGTATATCTTGATTTTCTCATTTCTCTGTTTTAAGATCTGTTATGGTGTTTCTTCACAGAAACATGTCAAGATAATAGCTGTACTAGTAGCGACGCAAATGTGTCTTGGTTCGAGGAACCCAAGGCAATCATTCTTTGCTTACGGAGGTTTGTCTCTTTACAGGGGCCCTGCCCCAGGTCCCGAGACTCCAAAGTTGTCCTTGGAAAACCCCATTATAGCCAGTAGGAAACAAAGGTGTGAACACAGGAAATTGTTAAACTACAGAGCCTAGAATGCGAAACTTGTTCCTGTGCCCACACTCCCCAAAAATCCAAAAATCATCACAGGTACCCTTACTGCAGAGGTTCTTGGGAAATGCAGTCAAGCTGGGAAGCCAGGTAACCGGGGTAGTGGTGAGCAGCTGGCACTCTCTCCCTGGTGTGAGGTCTGCTATGCTCAACCATTCTAAAGTGTATTCAAGCCACACAGCGGCACCCAGCCATGCTATCAAGCAAGTGCAGACACAAGCACTGTTCTGATGCCACCACACAGTGAGTGTGTGACATGGGACAGTGTGTGGGGCTGCACTAGATACATGTGTACATAAACTTCCTATGCGTGTATCCTGGTGTGTAGTAGGTCTACAGTACATGCTAGTTTCCTTTCAAATGTTTTCTGACATAGTTTTGACAAACTTTATTTTCCACTCTTCCATGTCCTTCTATTTGGTGCATAAGGGTATTTTTATGAAAAGCTATGTCATCTTTTGGGCTGAGATGACATGCATGGTTTCCAAGAGTTACAGACTCTCACCTCCTCAGATTCCTTCTTGTTTATCCTGGGGCTGAAGTTTGGTTTTCCTCTTGGAGTCTTTTGTCCAGCATGTTTGAGTACCATCAAGTCTTCTCCAGATGTCAGATAGGACAAATGCCTGTGCCCCTGGGATCTCTGCCCCTTGTCCCTCCCTTCCTCCTGCTTTCCTTGTGTCTCTCATCCCCTCCTTCTGGATAGTAGCTCAGTCCCTGTGAAACAAACACTAAGGACACACTTAAAAGATGATAGCAAGCTTTGTGAGGTGAGTGAGGCAAGCGCATTGTTAAAACGTAGATTCGAAGATTTCTGATTCAGAGGGTCTTACTATACTACGTTTGCATTTTAGTAAGATCATGAGTAATCATAAAACATCTAATTCCATGCTTGGGAAAGTGGCTTAACTCCTCTGAGAAACATATCACATAAGATCTTTACGGCAAACTGATAATTACAGTAATAATAATGGTATTTTTCCAGACAAGTGACGGTGGATAATGAAGTGATCTCTGGGCTGGATGTGTATAGTTGAATGGTGCCACTGTATCTGCAAGGCTTTAGGTCAAATCCCAGAACGCCATTAAAATGGCCATGTTGTTTTGAGAGAGCACAGATTCCTATGCACATGAAATTGCATTTATCTTCCCTCGAGTTACCAACATTGTACTGACCACTTTGTTTACAGCTAGGACAAACACTTACTGCCTGCTGGCTTATCCAAAGTCAGACTCTGCAGCCAATTCCTGTGTGGTTATGCAACTGGTGTCCAAAGACTAACATGACCAGGGGTCATCCCTGTGTGTGGTGCACTAATCTTACCACCTGAGCAAGGGATCAAGGAGAAATAGCAAGTTCCATGTGCAAATGTACGTCTCTGAATGCCATCATAATATGTGTGTGTGTATACGTATGTGCATGTGTATATGTGTGTATATATATATATATATATATATATATATATATATATATATGTGTGTGTGTGTATGTGTGTATGTATACATATGTGTATGTGTGTATATATACGTATGTGCATGTGTGTATATATACATATGTGTATGTGTGTGTACGTATACGTATGTGCATGTGTGTACGTATACGTATGTGCATGTGTGTATATATACATATGTGCATGTGTATGTACATGTGTATGTGTGTGTACGTATACGTATGTGCATGTGTGTATATATACATATGTGTATGTGTGTGTACATGTGTGTGTGTACGTATACGTATGTGCATGTGTGTATATATACATATGTGCATGTGTATGTACATGTGTATGTGTGTACGTATACGTATGTGCATGTGTGTACGTATACGTATGTGCATGTGTGTATATATACATATGTGCATGTGTATGTACATGTGTATGTGTGTGTACGTATACGTATGTGCATGTGTGTCCTCAGTATCATTATTGAGTCCTTTAACAGCATTCTCATTTAAAAAGAAAAGTGTTTTTAATTATCTGCTATTAAAATATAGATCATTAAAGAGCATATGGCCATTGTCTTTCTTACCACATAAAAACTACAAACCCCAAACTCTTACTGAAAAGAGGAAGGAAGTAAAGCAAAATAGAAAACCTGGCCTCACACCACAGCCGGTGTTGACAGCAGAGGAATTGTGGGAGAGCACAGGGCAGGCAGAGCTCACCCCAGAACCTGCAGCTTTTCACCCCAAGTGACTCATGGTCATTTTAGGCATTATCCCTGCACCGACTCAATCTCAAAGGAACGCAGGGCAAAAGACAGTGGCATCACGAATGAGATTCCCGTGTGGAAGAGACCTTTGTGCTAACACGGTGGGGCAGAACCGAGAGCCAAGGCCTTTGGATATAAATATCCTCCTAAGAGCTCTCTGAGATGCCTGTGACAGAATTATTAGTGGCTCTGTTTGATCATCAAGTGGAGGGCTGTCATAAATCATGAAGATAAAAGACAGTTTCATCCAGAAGACTGTGCTGTCTTCAAACATCTGGCCTGCAAAGGATCAGGGGTGAGTGTCACTCAGATATCCTGCTGGGAAATGGGCTGCTAGACTATAGGTGACATGGGCCAACTGTCAAGGCTCGGGGATTAATGACCAGACAGGAGGGCTAGTGACCCAGGCACACTCTCATCATTCAGCCTGGCTGGTAGAAATCACTTTAGGGTTAGCCCTTTGCCCTGTGTTACTCTGTTTATTAAGTTAATTAATTCTTTCTCCTTAAGAGGAAAAATTATGTTTCCCATTTGCTTCATCAGTTTTAAAATTTTAATTATAAAATGTACAACATAAGCTTCACCCTCTTATCCACCACCAACTGAGTGCTAAAAGCAACACTGTGGAGCTTCCTCGGGGGGATGAAGAATAGAATAATCTATTCACCTCTTAACATTAAGTTGAGGCCATACCCCAGGCAAAATAGCTCAATAGAGTAAAGCAAACAGGAAAGAAGTCTCTGGCTCTATCTTCATCTATACCTTAGGATGCTGAGTGAACAGCATGAAAGGGCTAAATTAATCTATACACATACACACATACACATGCACACACACACATGGACACACACACACTAAAACACACACGCACACACACGTACATGCATACACTCTGAAACACATACACTGTAAGACACATGCACACATGCACACATGCTCACACATATACATACACATACACCATGAAACACACACACACATGCACACGCACACATGCTCTCTTATCCACAGAGCCATGTTTCTAGTTCCCAAAATGTTTTAATTGGCATAGAAAATATTATGTATATTGGATACATACAGTAAATCTGATGATCTAAAATTCATAGAAAACCAATTTAAACAAACAAACAAAAAACCTTACAGAAATAATAGCTGTGCTGAGTAAGAGTCCATGAATAAAGCAGCAGTCCCTCTAGGTGCTATATTGTTATATTAAAATGAAAAATTCAGAAAAGCATATATAGGTGCTGGGAAATTGGCTCAGTGTTCAAGAGTACTTGTGGCTCATGCAAAGGACCCAAGTACAGTTCCCAGCAGCCACACAGTGACTGACAACTATGTGCAACTGCAGTTCTGAGGGAATGATGCCTTTCTCTTCCCTCTGTAGGAACTGGGCCCAAATGTGATGCACACATGTATATGAAGGTAAACACTCGTACACATGAAATCAAACTGACCTAAAACAGTAGCATATGCAGCATTCTGTCTGTTGTATAAAGTAGATAAAGGGAATGAAGAAAATACATTGCCCCAGTCCCACGGGGCATTGAACTGGGATCAGAAGACCTGGAAGAGAGAACTGGAGGACAGGGGACACAAAGAATGAGCAGCTGTCTATAGGCTGATCAAACCGCTGATTTTACTTTTTTCACACAGAGGTTATATGCACATAGAGGCAGGATGTGGGGAAGGGGATGGCACAGGAGCGTAGGTGTTCAGGGGGAGTACAGATATCTTCCAGAACAGAGTATCAGCTGGGTGAAGGTTCAGGGGACAGGTCACTATGACTCCCCTTATGATTCACTTGTCCTTATCTAGGTCCGTACTACCTACCAAGGTTACCTATCTACAAGGTCTGTGATGACTTAGGCTTGGCAACTTTCCACCAAAGCTGCTTGTTTACAATATCTGTTTCAGTGTTTTTCCACAGAGACCCAAGACTTTGTGTTAGCAGGCATGTATGTCAGGGCTATGGCTGATTCTAGGCCTTCAGTGTATAAGCAGGGCTGCCCCTGACAATATATGTTTGGCCTATAAGAAATACATGAAAGATTAAAATAGACACTACAAAATCAGCACAAATATAGTTCATGAGAACTCATTAGTAAGGGTAAAGTTGGGACAAAACTTTTGCAAATGAAATTTGGTTATTGGTTTTGACTTTCATACCAGATGATTTCATAGCAGCCTTAAATGGCTTTATATATACTATAAAATAAAGTTCAATTGGAGATTTGGGGGAAGAAGCTCAGTCAAGAAGCAGAAGTTCCCGAGGCTGGAGAAATGGTTCATCCGGTGAAGAGGCTGCTGTGGGAGTCTCAAACCTACATTCTTACATGCCAGACTTGGCAATATATGCATGCATCTGAAACCCCACATTCCCCTAAAGACAGATGTGAGGAGAGACAGAAGAATGGCCAAAAACAACAGCTGGCCTGACATGCACAGCAGTGAACACAAAGCGGAGACCTTTCCCAAGCAAGGAGGAAGGTAAGGAGTGATACCCGAGGTTGTCCTCTGACCACCATAAGCCTGTTGTGGTGTGACCACTTACACACACACACACACACACACACACACACACACACACAAGAGCCAGAAGTTCCAATGTAAGAGAAAAAATATACAAAATGGAATGGGCACATAGGAAATATTCCTATAGGTTGATTTTAATTAGAAATATCAATATGGCTGATAAATTTATAATCCTAACTTAATCTATTGAAAAGGATTGTATCAGTCTCCATTAAAACAAAGCAGCACTCTGTTTGAATAAATAATTGGTTACCAGATTTGTGCCTGTCGTGAACAATTCATTATACCAGAAACCAAGTAGCCAACATTAATGAGGCCCTGATAATAAGACACAGGAACTGGCCTTAGAAGTGACCCACTGGGTTACACTTATAACAAAAGAGAACACGACAGCCACTAAAAAGAATACCAACCAAGCTTAGAGCTCTGCAGGACAATGTGTCTAGACTATTCCAAGGAGATAGTAACCAAGAACAGTGTGAGGCAGTGAACTGTTCTACACTGAGGGAAGACCAGAGATACATTTAAAGAAACAAAATGATCAACATAAACATAACAAAAAATGTATCTTTTAGAAAGGGTATCAAATTTACCAAGTTTATTTGATACCTCAAGGCAAAAGCATGGCTCCAGAGCCTGAATTCAATTCTTGGGATACTCATGGTGGTGGGAGAACTCACTTCCCGTAAAACAAAAAGACTTTTTAGTGTGTCATGTTAAAACACAAACAGGGCTGGAGAGATGGCTCAGCAATTAAGGACACTGGCTGTTCTTCTAAAGGTTCCGAGTTCAATTCCCAGCAACCACATGGTGGCTCACGACCATCCATACTGTGTGATCTGATGCTCTCCTCTAGCCTGCAGATACAGTGCGTACAGATACAGTGCTCTTGGATACAAAAAAAAAAAAAAAAAAAGTCTTTAAAAAAATAGAATAAATTAAAAACAAAGACTTTTCTGAAATTTTGAATTACATCAGTGAGGTTATCAGTTCTGGTATGAACTAAACCGGTCATGACCATCCAAGAAACCATTTTCTTTCTTAAGGGCCCCCAACATAAATTTGTGTGTTTAAAAAACATGTAGTGGAAAACAACATGAATTTGTCCTAAGGAGTGGAACATGGGATTCCTGATGAACATCTGCCAGGAACTGCTGAGTAGCCACCAGTGCGCAGTCAGCAGATCCTATTTGGGCAGAGCATGATACATGCCTGTGATCCCCACACGCTGGACGCTGAGCCAGGAGAGTCAAGGGTTCTAGGTCAGCCTGGGCGATACAGTGAGACGTGCTGAGCTGGGGATGTAGGTCAGTGGCAGAACCTCATCTCCCCATTTCACCTCAGGAAGAAGACGTTCTAGCACAGACCCCCATCAGCCTCTGATCTTACCTATAAGCAGATTCTGGATTCTTGCCGTAACTCTTTGAGAGTTGTTAGATAGAAACCAGTGGTCTCCTTTGATTGATCGGTTGGATGGCAGATTGATTTATAAGCCTCAAGATTTTATAGCTTTAAAAAGCAAATGAAGCAAAGCTTCCCACTGCTATCCTGAATTGAAATCTGCTTTAAAACACACTGTTGGACACCGGGAGAGGAAAAGGTCTCCAGTTTTCACCTAGATTTTGCCTTCTGTAGCAAAGCTATTAGATAAATGATTAAATGATTTGGTAAGATAAAGAAAAATCACTTGAAAATTAGGGGTGAGTCCGTATGAATGTGACAATAGTGTTCTTGCAATTTAGGGGAAACATGGCAAGAAACAGTTTCATTTCCATTATAGTGAAGAAACCAGTATTAGTACCTATAAGTGAACCTAAGATGCTATATAAAACCGAGGCTTGAATTAATAATGTTTATTTGATATTTTCTGGGTTTCAGACATACTTTTCTTTGGGAAATCAAAACACAAAGCGACTACATCAACTTCCTCCATGTGAACTATCAACCTAGTATTTTTTAAGTGGGACAGGAAAGGTTGGGAGAGCAAATGAGTGATGGGTGCCCTGTGAAAGGAAGCCTTCACCACTGCACTTCAAAGGGGGCACTGGGAAGCAGGTGGGCTGCCCCGTGGGGAAGGTGAGGGGCAGTTGCTCCGTT